>NW_017731995.1:1021895-1039050 GCF_001890085.2 Hipposideros armiger
CCATGGCAATCCACTGCCACAGGGACTGCAGCCCACACCGTCGCCGGCGACTCATGGCAGCCCAGCTCCAGGTTGAGCTGTTGTTCAGCATCTCAGCTGCGGAGGGCAGTGTCACTGGCCCTCATATGTGGGATCCGAACCGGGGCCCTCTGGCATCCCAAGCAAGTTCTTAACCATCGCGCCACTCGGCCGGCCCTATTATTTTTTAAATTAATTAATTTTTTTAAAGATTTTTTTAATTGGGGAATTGGGGGAGGGGAGCAGTGTTGGGGAATTGGGGTAGGAGACCAGACAAGTTGTTCTTCAATCTTAGTTGTGGAGAGTGCCAGTCACCATTTGGCTTCCTGTCAGCAGCTTGTGGCCTCTAAGCTCAAGGTGCTGTGTTCAATCATAGTTGCGGGTGGGCCTATGCCATGTGGAAGTCGAACCCAGCAACCTTGCTGTTAAGAGCGCACACTTTATCTACTGAGCCATCTGGGTGGCAGCTCAGCTCAAGGTGCCAAGTTCAGTCTTAGTCGTGGGTAGGCGTAGCCCACCACCAAACAGGCAATCTTGTTGTTACACCAGCTGAGCCATCCAGCCACCTGTTGGCAGGTCAGCAACAGCTCAGCTCAGGTGCAGTGTCACTGGCCCATGTGGAAATTGAACCAGCAGCCCTGTTGCTCAGAGCTCGCACCCCTAAGCCAAATCTTAACCAAGTGAGCCACTTGGCCAGCCCTACATTACTTTTAAAGACAGGTATGGTAAGACATTTGAGGTGACTTCATTATTCTCCTTCTCATCATAGCCATCATCCTTGAACACTTACTGTGCGCTCAACACAGCTCACATTACATGGATTACTTATTTATTTTTATTTATTTATTTACATTGGCACAACAGAATCCTTAGCGTTTACTATTACTATGCACAACTTACAGATGTGGAAGAATAGAACTCGGATTTTAATACTTACATTTTTAATATATTTGATTACATGAGCAGTACATAGCCTTATCTTTTATGTGAGCTGGTTGTTTGTGTAAACCTTAACAATACTAATATTCCCTGTGCCTCGAAGGGCTTTCATTTTCTTACGTAGAGAGGCACAAACTCGAAAACTACTCCACCAACTCACTCATCAACTTATGACAAGGAGCTTCTCTCAAGTCAAATTGTGAATACACCTACTTGCTACCGTTTTTCTTATTATTACCCTCCTCACTGGCTATTATGTCTAAGCCAGATGGATAATTATCAGCCACGGACTCATTTAGAACCTCTCTCTGAATCAGACACTTGAAAAACAAAACTGATTTCTAAAGAAAATTGATGAGAATTAATTATTCTACCAAATAAAAAGGTCCTATAGAGGAGAATTTTGCAGATGGTTAACAAGTCCTTATAGTGAAAACTTGTCATTCTACATATTATATTACATAACGTGGTACATCACATATTCGGGACTATGTAACAACTAACTTTTTGGTAAGGAATTACATTGCATTAGCTAGTAATTCCTTTTTAACAAATGTTACAGGATTAGGTAGAAAAGGGGTTCTGGAAATATGCTGTTTCAATATTAAATAATTTCATGCAAATTAATTCATTCTATTTTTAGTTTTTATGCTTCCAGTTAGGTCCTTTATTCCTCTGTGTTAATATGTTACATTAGATATCTATGCTTGTCAATGAATAATAATACTCAGTGACTATTTTTGCTAATAATAATGTTTTAGTAACAATAACTTAAGTATATTGCCTTTTCTATATGTAGATCAATAAAGAATGTGAAACAGATGTAATAAATAAGTTTCTTAAATATATAGCTAAATTACAAAAAATAGGTATGTTAATTTAATTCTATAGTCTTGAGTATTATTTGCCTACAATTGCAAGAAAATTGTCACTTTTTTTTACAATAATTTGAAAGACAGCTAAATAAATTTTCAATCAATTCTCTTGAGGTTTCACCTTTAATCATCACCCTTCTCTAATTAAAAAAAAAATTTTTTTAGATTTTGGAGCCACAGTAACTTTTTACGGTTTATAATATTATTTCACTACTAAGTATACTTTTCAAGTTATTGTCAAGACTTTCAGTAAAGCTCTCAACTTTTAATAAGAGTTGTTTTTCATTTGATGATCTAGACTTTTAACCAACTGTCACTGACAATATAATGAAAAGCTTCTGTGGGCTTGGAGAGGGAAATGTACTGGCCAAACAATTTATTACTGAGGCTCGCAAGCCAAAAGTCACTTTGGCTCCCACCAAACTACTTTTTAGAGCTATATTGAAAACATTCACTTTGCTAGTGTCACATGCGTAGAAATAACATCTTTTAATTCTGCAGTATAATTTTGGTTTTCCTAAGGATTTAGCGAAATTTCAGGTTTGTTCAGGCTACATTTTCGTGTTGGAGTGAATTCATTTCTTGTTGTCTCTTTTAAAATTTGTCCTGCTAGGGATGGCATGTACTAGCAAATATGATCATGACCCCATTTCTTCCCTCAATGACTTTTTCATTAGCTTTCTAAGCAATAAAACCAAATTTCATTTCACCTTTTATTATATGTGCCACTAATACATTTTTAGTTTAGTGCTAGAAACCCAGGAACACCATGTTATTTTTAACATTGCTGAGTTTTTAATTGTACCAGGTTTATCAGAAGATTTTGGACCTTGCAAAAGAGCTTACCAGAACTGAGATCAGCATGCTTTCTAATGAGATCTACTGGGCTTGAATAGCAGTCACCCTAGATCTCTTATAGAGTGTCAGCTGTGGGCTCTATATTTTCATATTCCCAGCAGTTGGTGTGGTTATGGAGAATCACAGAATAACTAAGCTGGAAGGGATTTTAAAAATCATTTAGTTCCAACCATTTGTGGCATATTCCAATGTAACTCTTCTTAACTTCCATCAAATCATGGTTTTAAATTCTCCTGTTGCATTGAATTACTAAGCAACCAACAAGACTTTTTTGAATAAACTAGTGATATTTCTGTGGGTCTAATTGCTCCTACTACTCCACTTCTAAACGTTTAAAGCACATGATGGCTTCCCTTCGCACTTGGTTTGATATCAAACATTTTTAACATGGCCTCTGAGACACTGTATCACATGACCTCTGCATAATGGTGTGAAGGAGTTTGTATTAGCTTGTAAGAGCTAAACTTTCAGGAAGTTTGTATGCTGGTTGTTAAACCCTGACATTATTTTAAAACTTAAGAGACATTATTATATATACTTAAGTTAAATACATTAGATTTGAAACAAAGTCAATAAATACTCAAAACTTGTCACTTCCTAATTTTTTGAACTACATTTTACTAGAATCTTGATGTTTACACTTGTACCTACTGCGTCTGCATCGCAGAAATATCATACAATGAAGCACTACTGTGCAAGCTTTTCTCAATTCAGCATTTAGTGATGTCACATTGGTAGCTTGAAATTGGCCATGGTGGGATTATGACATTACAGAAATTGGCAAATGCTGCAAATGGGATAAATAGAACTTGACTTACTCTTTTGTTGACTGTACAAACCTAAGAAAGTGATAGAGAAAATATTAGTCATACAGATTAAACTTGAAAAGTGTCATGTATGTAGCTGTTACATTGCATCATAACACATTAAGTACATGTTCTTCTAGGTTTGGAAAACTATTATGTGATTCAACAAAGAAGTCCCTCATGCCATTGACCAACAAGTAAGATTCAAAGATTGTCTTCATTGTTTCACCTTCATCTTACCTGTTAGTGGAAATGAAAACATGAACCCACATTAATATTGAAGTTACACTTGTTTGTTGATTGCAACCATAGATTAGCTATGGACGTAAGAATTCAGCAAAAATCAAGGAAATTGTTCAGTGAGAGTCAATTGGCTATATAACATTTATGACAAACAGTATTTTAGATGTTATTATTCTTTGCAAATTTGTCCAAGTTTGTAAATTTCTTCCCGAGAGCCAATTCAGAAATCAGGCATAAGAATCAAAGGAGATCCTTTAAAATGTTTTGCACAGCACAGAGAATCATTCTGGAAACAATAGGGAGGTGTACTGGGTAACAAACTGAAAGCTATACATAAGGCTGTGGCAGTGTGAATGGGGAGGTGGACATGTTGGGGTGACGTGAAGACCGGTAGAATCAACAGGGCTTCTTATATAAATCAGGGCTTTAATTTATTTACTTATATTTAAGGGTGAAGAAGGAAGCTTTAAAAATAATTATTCCTTAAAGTTCCATGGACATAATCAGTGGAATTTAGATCTGGTAATATATATTATTTAACTTTACACATATAGAGGCTATTTATAGCCCCTTTAGTGAATGATATTTATAAACATATACAACAAAGGGGAAAGGGATACTGCCTCATAAACTGAAATGATGAATTTATGACTTTCATGGAGCCTTTTGACAAAAGATGGCTGCCTACTTCTTTAGTTTAGATTCAATGCCTTATTCACGTATAGTTGTACACTTTCTGAAATAGTATGAAATAGTCTAATGTATTTTCTGAAAATTGGTTCCAATTTTATACAGATAATATTAAACCAGTTTAGGTGTTCTAAAGGACTTTTTAGAACTTGACTGTGACATTTTCCTAAGTTTCTTCTGATCTTTAATATACATTATTTCTTTACGTTGTAATGTTTACCATTTTGATTTTTATAACTTGTTTGGTTAGGGTAATACTCCCTGTTTCTTTTACATCATGGCATATCTAGAAAATGATATATGTACACAGGACACAGAAGGTGATAGATAAGTCTTCTTGCCGAGCCCACAAGCCAGGTGCTCTAGCTTCCCAAACCCTCATCAGACCACTCTGAAGCTGCAGGAAATGATTTCTCACACCCCCCTAGACCATTCACACTGGTTGGAATTCCCTAGAGTTTCAGAATGGAACTTAAAGGGGTCATGGTTATGGGATGGGCTCTTGCGTTGTTCAGCAAGTATTGAGATAGTATGTGACACACCATATAGCAAAAATGCCAAGAGGCTCAAGGAATAGATGCCAGTGGTCACATAGGTATCTTGCAACATGTTGTGCCTAACTCAGGACAACCTACAATCATTACAGAGAACATGACTGGAAACACATGTTTTATTGTTGAAGACTCAGGAGCCCTTGATAGGACATTATTACATATCCAATTCCTTCATTTCATAAAGAGAACACTTGAGACTAAAGAAAATATGTGTCTTGACTAGGAAGTAAATTACTTGACTAGAGGTTGAATTGACTGGACTGCAAGCTTTATGAAGTCTGGGACATTTTGTTAACTGCTACATCCCATTGCTTGGTAGAGTGCAGAGCACATGGCAGAAGTTTTGTAAAATTTTGTTGAATGAATAAATTGGACAGGGTCACATAGGTAACAGCAGAGTCAAATGAGAATTGCAGTCTTCCATTTCGCAGCTCAATAATTTGATCCACTGTGTATAGACTGTATGTCACATTGTTATCAATGTTCTGTGAATAATTCAGTATGTGGCACAAGGCATAAAAGGTCATGGGCATATGGTAGAATTAAATATTTTAAGGATTTACCTTTTCTTCTGTTTTGTAGCAGTTACTAGCCATTATATACATAAATCAAACATGGAATATTTGGGTTGCCATCAAGCTTATATTGATCTTAATATATTTTTGTAAATATAGGTATTTTAAAAATCAACAAAGTTGGCCTTATCTGAGCTTCCACAAACTAGTTTTGTCTTTGGTAGTTAAAATATTTTGTCAATTTCTTCAGTAATAGAATATATATTCAGGTTTGTCTTTATTTCCCATTAATTAAATGATGAAAGATAAAAGCTTAAAAAATTAATTGCTAATGTGTCCTATATGCAACCACTAAAATCAGAGAGAGCACTGCCACTGAAAGATTACATCACTCAAGAATTCATTCAACATTCATCAGCCTCACCTTAGGGATAGGTGGCTCTGTTTACATATTTGCAGATTTGCATACGAATGCCGTGAACAAGATTTCAAAAATGTTTATGATCCTATGACCACCTTAATTATGAATCCTCAACTAGATATCTGTGAAATCTTTACCTAATGTGGTCATACTTTTTTCTACCAGGTCCTTCATGTAGTTCTGTATACAAGGAGACACTAAGACATGTGAAATTCCAGTTTGGGTGCCCCCGTCTCCCTCCCTCGAATCCTGATCCAGTGGCTGTGAATGCCAGAATGAGCTTGGGATGGTAGGGTGCCTGGTCATGGGGAAGCTGCTGTGGTCGGGCTGGCACATGAGGAAAGGGGAAGGTTTCACTTCTTCACAATCTGAATGACGTCGTAGTCCTTCAACAGATGATCTTTTCCCACTTTTTGAGAATTCTGTTTCACAGAGAGACCCCAGAGCAGGGCATATTAAAGTTCTCTGATGATATTTTTGTAAATCTTCATGCAGAAATCCTCTACGGTGGTCTTAGGGTAAGGCAGCACCAATAGGGATGTGTAATCTGGTCACTGGCCTGTGGATTTGGTATAAATCAAAACGAGTTTCAGATAGTCCCAGATCTTTTCCAACAGGTCATCAAAATTCCAGCAGTGATGGACAGAGATGGATAGTGAGGCACCTGACAGGTGATATCCAGTTCCTCAGTGGAGATCTGATCAATCTTATTTAACACACAGATACTGGGGATATAAACCGTTTTCTGCCACCACATCCATCAATGAGGTCACATGATGTGGCATCAATATGCAGAGTTCCATCAGCAATGTGAATTTTGTATTCAGCCACAATACTCTTCAGTTTCAGTATCCAGCTCACTCTGAGGACAAGTGACCGTGAGATTAACGCCTCCCTTATCCTTTTTCTTACAGCCAATGTTATGGGGTTTGCTGTTCAAGCCAGAGCCATAGCCTTCCAGCTCATTTTGGATGATCTTCTTATGTCCGAAGGGTTTCAGAACAATCAGGATCAAGTTACACATATGGACCAATGCAGTGACTTGACAGCCTCTACCTTTCCCATCCTTGGCACCCTCATTGATACCCAGGAGATCCAGGAGCTGGATCTTGGCACCTTGTATCTGATGACACCAGGCACAGTAGTCCAAGTAGTGAAATCACAGGCCACCACTTTGGAATATATTCCTGCCAGGTTACTAAGCCGTGTTGACTTCCCCACAGATGAAAATCCAAAAGCCCAATTCGAGTATCACCTCTCTTGGCCATATCAAAACTTTGCACTGGATGACGACGATGACCACCACCACCATCACCACCACTTCCACCCTATGGGGTAATGTGTTCTCTGACAACCTTAGCAAGGCAAGCCTTAAGCATCTGCAGGTGCCTTATTCTTTTGAGTCCGAGCCATCTCCACTTCGATCCCTGAGATCTTGGCTCAGGTGCTGCTCATGGTGGCAAGTCCCGGGGATGGGAGCTGAAAGGTGCGGAGGCCTCCACCCTGACTGCCTAGCAACACACACCTGCCGTGGGTCTGCCATGGCCACCAGGTGCTACTGCAAGCGTGTTACTTCCTACTTCTCGCGAGAGAGTTCAGCCTGAGACTTTTCCCAGGACGTACAGCATGGAGCAGCCTCTTCTCCCTGAGCCACTTTAACTTTTCCCCCCCGTCTTTTCTTTATTCGGGTATGGGCTGCGTTGTTCAGCATGGAGCTCTGTGCAGGCCCCAATGTGTACACAGGTATATACTGTCAGCTAAACTGCACACTGAGTAAACCAAAGCAGCAGGAGGAGTTCCTTGAAAGGGTTTCCACCTGCCGGCCAAGACACTCAAGGCACAGGAGCAACGAGTTTGAGTTGCTAACAGACTAAGGTGTTTCTTATGGGGTAAATGCAGAAGTGTTTTGGCTATTTCAGCTGATTGGCTACCTAGAGGTCTTCTTTTTTGGACTAGGGTCGCTGAGTCAGAGAAGCAAGGAGTCCAGAGATGGTGTCAATGGACTTCCCGTTTGGGGATTGGGTGATGTACTCTGCTTAATTCCAAGAAGAGCTGTAAATTCCTACAATTGAGGTAAGCTTCAGTTTTGTTTTTCTTTAATATGCCTGCTTTGGCCAAGTCCATTTTGGTCCCAACATAAGTGATTTTATTTTTGTTTTGGCTCTACCATGTACACATATGTATGCACACATCCGCAGGGGGGCCAGAGCTTCCCTGGGCTGGGAAGGTCAAATTATTTTACAAATGGGTATTAGAAAGACATAGATTCCAGGGAATGGGTGGCTTCTAAGGCTGTGGCGTCACCCTGGTGGAAAGCCAGCTCTGTCTGAATGCGGGGGTGCAGCTGACAGTGCTGGTGGGAGGAAGGGGGTAGGCTGGGCTGTGAGAGGAGCTTGGATGGACACAGAAGCCTCCATTCCCCCATCCTGCTCTGGACTGGGGGCCAGGTCCAGCCCTCGCCCTGAAGCAGGTCATCAGGCTGTGTCTGCAGGGAGGGGCCCTCAGGACCCCGCGCTCCCCGGGATTATTCCTTGGGCCATCCTCCTGTCAGAGTCCATCACTCTTTTATCTTTCATGATAATTTGTCAAATGATAAATGATAGATGGTTAAATGTTTGGGGGAGAAATGATAAATTGAATTATTGGTTATAATAAAATTCAGTATGGAAGGTTAACCTGTGATTCAAGAGCCACTAGGACTTAGGCAGAGTGATGTAAATGATACTGTTGTTCCTTTCGCCATTTCTCCACCCAGGCTGTAGTCTTTATAAAGCAGACACTAATGTGGAGAATTAGCAGTTTTCATATTGTCTATAATTTCCGAGATATTATGGAGAAGAAAAGGTTGCAGACTTAAGAGTAAAGGAAAACTAACAATTTGACTTTTTAAGAAGGTTTTGTTCTGAAAATTGTGGGTCATTAGGTTTGTAGTTAACACTAGAGAAGAGCCTGGATTCTTTGTGTGAAATGGTTTACTCACATACAGAAAAGGGTGCACTGATGAATAGGAATTAGTATGAGATGACTTAGAATCAACTTTGTCAAAAAATCCCCTTTTCAGCATTTGACAAGGTTTGGCTGATATAGCAGAAGCAGTGTAACACAATGTATCGTGTTTTTAGCTAATCACTTTATAGTTTTTTAGGATATACTTTAAGGCAAAATAGAGATGTACAGACAAGATGATTCTAAAGATGAGTACATTTTTAGCTTCGCATACCAATGTAGCAGAAGAGTCCTACATAGAAGTTGCACAAGTAATTGGCACATTTCTATTTGAAATTTATTAATGACTTAAGACATTGAAGCTTATAAAACTGATCAACATTTATTTGGCAGTACAAAATTAACAGCTAACATAATTTGGAGTAAAATCAGCATTCTAAAATATCTCTAGAGTGGAAATAATGGGTTGAATTCAATAAAAAGTATTTAGATGAAATGTCCAGAATAGGCAAATTCATAGAGTAGATTGGTGCTTACCAGGGCCAGGGGGAAGAAGGGAATTGGGAGTGAATGCAAATGGTTGGTTTCTTTTTTTAATTGGGGAATTGGTGGAGGGGAACAGTGTTGGAGAATTGGGGAGGGGGACCAGCCAATTGTTGTTCCTCAATTTTAGTTGTGGAGGGTGCCAGTCACCATCTGGCTGCCCCTCAGCAGCTCGTGGCCTCTAAGCTCAAGGTGCTGTGTTACAATCTTTGTTACAATCACAGTTGCAGGTGGGCGTAGCCACCATCCCATGTAGGAGTCGAACCAACAGCTTTGTTGTTAAAAGTACACGCTCTATCCACTGAGCTATCCAGGCGGTAGCTCAGCTCAAGGTGCTGAGTTCAGTCTTAGTTGCGGGCAGGTGTAGCCCATCATGGAACAGGCAGTCTTGTTAGGAGCACATGCTCTCACCAGCTGAGACATCCTGCCACCTGTTGGCAGCTCAGTGACAGCTCAGCTGAATCGAACCAGCGGCCTTGTTGCTCAGAGCTTGCACTCTTAAGCTAACCCTTAACCAACTGAGCCACTCGGCTGGCTATGGTTGGTTTCTTTTTGGAATGCTGAAATGTTGAATTAGATAATGGTAATGGTTGCATAACTTTTAGAATCTACTAAAAACCATTAAATTGTACAGTTGAAAAGGGTGAATTTTATGTAAGTGAGTTATATCTCAAAAGTTTGTAAAGGCGTTTATGGTTAATAAATGGAATAGAAGAAAAACCTATGAAAAACAGAAGAAAATTGAATGCAGTAAAAAATTGTTGGCTTGCATATGTAGCCAGGTGAAACTCTAGTTGCGTTTTCATAAACTCATGCATGAAAAAAATAAAAATAGAGGTATATATTTCCATTATTATCAAGCATTGTTTTAGATATTCTAACCAGGATGTATGTTTTAAATATTATAACATGGTATATATCATATTTAAATACTGGGAAAGAGGCAATATTTAATGTGGATGATTTGACTCTATATAGAACACACAAAGGATTTTAAATGAAAGCAATTAACTGGAAATAATTCAAAAAGGTGGCTAGGTAAAAAAGAAATGCTTAAGAAAGTCAACAGCTTCCCCATATGTTATCAAAAACAAATAAAACAGAAAATAAAATAAAAAAGAGAGCTCATTCACAAGAACTATCTAAATAATAAAATACTAAGGGGTTAAATTCATGAGGTATGTGCAAAGATGAAACCCATATATGGGTCTCAGAGATGAGTAATGATAGGAAATTGAATAAAAACAGTTATGTGTATATGCATATGTGCATTTTTCTAGGTAGAGAATCTAAAACTACTATCATACTCTCAAATGACTTTAAGAAATAAGAAAGCTTACATATCATTTCCATTAAACATGAGTATCTAGAATAGTGTAATAAGAATACATTGATAAGTAGGTACAAGAATAGCTCGGCAAATAGATTGGCATAAACAGATAAATGGAAGAATATAGAAAATAAAAATTAAAAACTGAAATATTTATGTATTTGGTGTGTGATAAAGACGACATCTAAAATAGTAGGAGAAAATGGATTATTAAATAGTTTCCAAGAAAATAGATAATTATTTAGAAAAAAAATTTGTTTTACTTCTTCCCAAAAACCAAAATTTCAGATTTATTAAAGATTTTACATATAAAAATTAAATCTTTAAAAAGCATTAGAAGAAAATACAGATGAAATTATGTGTAATATATGAGTCTTAAAAAAGATCTCAAACCATTATTAAGAAATGAATATTCTTCTGAATACAGAAAAGTATAAGAACTTCACATAGTGTATTAAAGACAAATAACAAATTGGGAAAAGCATTGCAATATAGATGACAAGTTTTAATGTCATTAATACATAAAAAGTCTTCAAAGAGAGCTCAAAAGAAAAAGTGATCAAAGGCCAAGAGAAAAGGAATTTCTCAGGACAAATAAAAATAACCAGTAGGCATGTAAAATATTCAATGTACTAGTAATCAAAGAAGTTTGCATTTAAATAACAATAATATAGCACTGGCTAATAAGTCTGATAATACCCAGTGTTTAAACTGGAGTTAGGAAATATTCCTATACCAATGTCATCATGTTCTGAATGTCAATTAGCCAATATCTGAAAAGTCTTAAAACTGTGCATAAACTTGGATTCATTAATAACTGCTTACAGACTATCTGAGGGAATTCATTGTGTAAATGCTCACACATGTAGGGTTAAGAATTGTTTTTGCAGCATTATTTTTATAATGGTGGAAATTTAAAAAGTGTTAATTAGGTTAAATGAACTGTGCTGTGGCGATAATAATTTCTCAAAATAAGGTGTTTCTGAACCTTGTCTCTCCTCCATTCACAGTCTCAGTCTCTTTTTCTTTCTCCTGAACCTGGGCAGAACCCTGTGGCTCCCTCACTGAAATGAATATGATGAAAGTGAAGTTGGGTGACTTTTAAAGGCAATAGGACTATCCACCTGGTTCTTTCTCCTCTGAGGTTTTTCTCCATTGAAGCTCAGACCACAGGATTAGGGCAAGGTCACCTGTAGGTGTTCTAGCAGAAAACTCCAGCTGAGGTCTTGCTGACAGCCAGCATCTACTAGTCATGTAAGGTCGGATGAGATTTCATTTTATTCCAGCCTTCCAGCCTTTGAGTCACTATAGCTGATTCTAAGTAGAGCAGAGACAAGTTGTTGAGTTCTTTCTTCCAAATTGCAGAGTTGTGAGCAAAAGAAATATTGTTTTAAGTCGTGTTGTTTCGAGTTGGCTTTTGTTGCATAGCCATAGTACGTGGAACGATGTTTCATCCGAAACTGGAATATTGTGAAGCCATTATAGATGGATAAATCTATAGGTGAATAAATATGTATCTTAAAAAATTTAAAGACATTTACAAAGTGCAACTTAGAAAAAGGGGCGCTCATAAGAGTGTATGTAATAACATTGTGTGTGTGTGTGTGTGTGTGTGCGCGCGCGTGTGTGCGTGCGTGCGTGCGTGTGTGCGTGTGTGCACGCACATGCACAAAAATGCACATAAATATCCCACATTCAGCACAGGTACGCATAGAAAAAGTGGTTGATAAAGTATTTACCAAAATGTAAATGGCAGTTGTCTTCAAATGTTTGGAATAAAGGGATGATTTATACCTTTTATTTTTGCTTATCTTGCTATATTTTCTAATTTTTCTACTAGTATACATCGATTGTTCAATAAGGATGGAACAAATTTGGACTTAAATTAATGGGTAAAGCACAAAATATAGAGGAACCTGGCTCAATAGCTCTTTTGTTAATGCAAACTTAAGTAGCAGTTACAAAATTTCCTAGTTCAGAGGACCCAAGGCAGTAGTCCTACTATATAACACACTGAATAGATGACACTTTGAGGTACCACAGTTTAAGAAGCACAACAACTGGATTTCTCCAGGAAGAGACCGACTGAGATAGTGGTGATGTCCAAAACAGGGTTCTCAGGGACAGTAGAAACAACAGGGAATTCTGTTGTGTTAGAAAAGAAAAAAAAAAACAACAGATACAGGTATAGAGCAGTGAGCTTAGAATTCATATGGCTAAATTCAGAGAGCAAGAATTCAACACTAAAACTTCAAAGAGATTTTGCTCAAAGACAATACTTTCAATTAAATTGAACTATTCAAAAATTGAAGGGACAGCCAAAGAATGTAGTAAGAGTCCTTGTCTCTGATGTTGAGTCTCCCAGATGTCAGGTTTAGAGGAACTCTGCCCTTCATGGGAAGTCTAGCTGGGTATCAGTTCAAGTCTTGTCCCCAAGAAATCTGCAAGTCTCTGTCATCTGATTAAAGCCCCAACAATACACTGTCTGGGTAGTGTATTCCCATTTAGAAGTCGCTCTTTAGAATACCTTTTTAACAGCCTTATTTTCTGAATTCCCAGTCTTTGTTAATCAGCACAGCTGAACTAAGTTTGGCAGCAATTTTCTCAAAACGAAGGAACCCTATCTGAGATGATGTGTGTCTTAAATCAGTCTCCTCATTAAAAGTCCCTAGCTTTGTTACTGTGTCTCCAGACAGCACAAAATAGACGTTTGGCCATTTCTTACATAATTTGATTAATGTGGACAGCTCATCTCAGTCATTTAGGGAATTCAGTCACAAAGGGAATTTTTAAGCTTTTTTTTTTTTTTTTAGATGGGCTGAGTGTAGATCTTCCTCTATGTACATCTTTTGAGGTAGGTTCCTGATATACCTGAAAACTCTGCAGTATTTCATTAAATTGAAGGCAAAAAATATATTGCCTTTTTTTTCCCCAGTAGAAATTATGAAAAACTAACTAAAATGGAGCATTTGAGGGAAAAGCAATGTCCTCTACCAGTTTTGTTATAATCCATACAATTTTCCTGTCATGAGAATCCTCATGTCTGGTCCTCCTCGTCACTCTCAGGTTTAACTTGCACTCATGGATTTCAGGAGGTCTGTATACATGATAAAATTTCACCCTCCTTTACTTTGCTAAAATGTGGGCACGGGTCCCTACAAGCCTCATATTTGGGCCAGGTGGTCCCTTGGTCTTGAAAACAGAAGATGAGAAGGGTTATGAAATTAAGAGCATATTCCCAGACAATAGATGATCCTGTTCTCTTGACTTTCATCTAGATACATTCAAACAACTGGACCCAGCATGAGGCCGTGAATCATAGAGGAATTTTATGGTATCTGAAACATGATTAAATTTGATTTGTTAAACTGTACCTAAAATGAATTTAGGCAGTTCTTTAACATAATTCAATCAAAATTTTACATAATAGTAGAGAAACTCTGTGTATAACATTCAGGAGAAAATAAAGATATATTATAGATATTGAAATATTCCATTTATTGGAAACAGTGTCACTTTGGAATATAATAAAACCAGTTAAAGCATTTGCTGTGGAAATTTAAAAAAACCCCAACAAATTCCCATTTAGAAGATAAATAATAACAAGCAAAAAATAGTAGAGATCTATGAATGCATAATATCTTTAAGAATCTTTACTAATCATCTGGAAAGTCTTTTCAGCAAAAATTCACAGTGCAAACTATGTCCAAATGATCTGCACTATTTACTATCAAATGAGACATAAATCACTTTGAAACAAAATTATTCCTGGGGATACTGCATGTATGGCTAAAATTTGCTTTTACTAGTTGTGAAAATTCCTGAACTACTTGGCAAATTGGTGAAACGTTCTTTTTCTTACAAGAAGTCCCATATAATGGTATATAGGAGAGAAGGACTTGCGTTGACCCCTCTTTGTTCCCTTGAATGGCACACATTGACTTGAACTGAATTAATTCCCACCATGACTTCTGGTCATTTGCTGGGCAGCCCTTGAATTGTATTACTTTTTATTGATTAACCACCAGAGAAATTGTGATCTCAAAGATACGAATATGATAGAAACAAAAACAAACAATATTCTCTGTAAAAAAAAGGACCACATTTTAACTTAATAATATTCTTTAAGTACAAAGGGCTGCAAGGTGAACATAGTAAAAGAACATGATAATCCATACATTTCCCCTGAGAGTAGTTATGTATTTACCTGAATTATGGGTTGATCATTGGATTTGGGAGAAACTTGAGTTTGGAAGTGAAATTTGTAGTCATTGCTAAGCAAGCGTATGTTGAGAAATCACGACCGTGTTTTCAGATCTTGTCACCCTCTCTGCTTTTGCTCCACTCCTAGTCATTTTACTCTATGGCAGGTTGTAGTAATGGTTGACTTCATGGGTTTTGGGGTATGATGACCCAGTCCCATTCCAGCTCTGTCAGTTATCAGCTGTGTGACTTGGACAAGTTACTTAACATGCTTAAGTTCTGGATTCCTTATCTTTAAATTAGGGATAGTATTCCTACCTCATGATTTTGTGAAGATTCAATAGGTTAATGCATGTAGTATGCTTAGAGAAAGGCCTCATGAAGCCCACAGTGCAGGGCTCAATGATTATAGCCATTATTGTTATTATTACTTCAACAGTGTTTGTTGTGCACAACAGAAAGAAATACCAAATCTTGCTTTTTGCACTGATTGTGCTCTTCATTATTTTATGTGTGATTGAGCAGGATGTTTTTTTTTCCTTGTGTGCTCAGTGGTTGCTATTTATTTTCATACATATCAGCATTATTTTTAGAAGAATAATGTAGCAGCCTTGAAGATTCACCACATAAAAGTGGCATTGGCCATCCATATCCCTAAGAAACTTCTAATTTACAAGAACTGGATGTCTGAAACTTAAGAAGTATACCACAACAAGAAGGGTTCTGTTTAGTAACACAACATTTTCTTTTTCTAGTAAAAGTATTTCAAAGAAATTGAAAGAATGATTGTCTTATCTTAGCAAATGATGCATACAGCATGGTTTCTTTAGTTCCAAGAAAACATAAATGTCATTGGGAGTAAAAATAAGTGAAGCATCTAGATTCAACTATGAACCTGTCGATACCATCAGTGGTTCCCAAATCTGGCAACTCCTCAGAATGCTCTGGGACACTCTTTAAAACAAAGGCTTCTGTACAGCCTTGGTCCACTAGGAGCTGAGCAGGTGCGTGAAGAGGTGGGATCTTGCTCCTAGGCAGGAGGTGACGGAGCATCAGAAGACAACTAAAGTGAAGAATATGTAAGGTTAGGACACCCTGTGGGGTTGGCACATCCTTCCTCTTGCTCTGATGCTCTATGTTGTATCCTGACTCTTTTGAATTTCCTTAGAAAATTGGGCAAAGCTACAGGCTGATCATTAATGGTCCAGTTATGGTTATTAATTTTATAGCTGCCATCAACACAGACCCCCAGGGGTAAGAGTCCTAGGGCTGCGTGTGAGTGTTTTCCTCAGAGGCAGCATGAGAGACCCGGGAGCGTAGAACCAGGTATGGGCAGATATCCTTTATGTTTGACCAATGTACTCAGTAAACATTCCTGATTTAAGCATCTGTTTTAACGATGCCCACTTCATTCTGAGAATAGGGGTGGCATAGGGAGGGTTTGAAGGATTATTCTAACACAGAGGGTCCATCTTATACAACCTTCTAGACCGTCAGCTCTTTAGTCTTTTGAAGTCCTCCTATGGCTTCCAAAGGGAGATGTTTTCAAAATTCTAAGACCAGTGTTTGAAGGTAGAGGGCAGCAGTTAGCCTTTGTTTTGTGGTACCTGGAAAGAAGCTGTACTTCCGTTAGTATTCCTCATTCAGTAAATGCAGAGCTATCATACATTCCAGCGTGCCTGCTGGTGTAGAGTGCAAAACGGCTACGAGACTTTGCAGTAACTCTCACTGAAAGGTAGAGTCGGGTCCCTCACCCTTAAGTCTGGGGCTGGTCTCTTGTCCTTGGATACATGGGATGTAGCAGAAATGATGCGTTACAAGTCAAGTGAGTTATGAGCCTTAAGGAGCCTCGAGTTTCAACCTTTATGCAAGTGGAACCCTGTTGTGACCACGTGACTGAGCCTCCTGGTAGATAATGCGTGGCCAGTGGCACGTTTGTTTCCATACCACTGGCTGATAACAACCTGCCATGTGAGTTTAGAGAGATCCAGAGGTCATTCAGCCACCAACTGGCCTTCTTTTTTTTTTAAATTATTATTTTTTATTGTGAAATACACATTTTTTAGAATTAGTTTCAGCTGTACAACACAGTGCAATAGTTATACGTTTTACCTCTTGAGGTGACAACCCCCCTCCCCCAATCCGCCGCCCCACTTCCCCCCCAATATTGTACATATCTATTACAATTCCCTTGACTCCACTCCCACACTATAC
>NW_017731995.1:1039121-1067224 GCF_001890085.2 Hipposideros armiger
ATAGTTGACATACAATATTATACAACATCAGCTTCAGGTGTACAGTGCAGTGATCAAGCCTCTACCCCATCCATGATGCGGTCTCCCTGGCAAGACATGTGACCATCTGACACCCTACAAAATATTTACAACATTATTAATTATATTCCTCAAACTGTCTTTCATATCCCTGTGGCAATATTGCAGTTATGTATTTATGCTGTCTAACCCCTTCCCCTTCTCCCTCATCCCCACCCCCTCCCATCTAGCAGCCATCAGTTGTTCCTCTATATCTCTGAGACCACTTCTGTTTACTTTGCTCGTTCATTCAGTTTTTTAGATTCCACATATAAGTGAGAGCCTATGGTGGCCTTCTTCATGCTGCGTGTGAGCCCAGAGGAGACAAGCTAAGCAGGCCCAGACCACAAAATGCTCCTAACAGAATCATGAGCTAAATGAATGCTGCTGAAATCCAATGAGTAGTATGCTGTGCAGCAAAAGCCGACCGATAACACCTAAACAGCCCTAGTTTAGACCCGTTGTCATAGTGTAATTATTAGTAATTCCTCCTTTCAGTCTCAAAACTATCCTTGTTCAAGTATCAGTTCTACAGCCAATGTAAGTAAATAGTACCACCGTCTACTCATTTGCCAAGCAAATTTTACATTTAAAAATGTAAATTAGGTAGGTATTTTTCTGGTAAACCCCTTACAGGAATCCCTATGTCGTTCAGAATAAAATTCAAAGTCCTTTCATGATCTGTATAATCCAGCCCCTTCCCCACTGCTGTAGACTTCACATGCCATTCTCTCTCTCATTCCACCGTTCCACCGTCCGAGACTCTGGGCCCCTTTTTGCTCCACAAACGTGCGAAGGTTTGTCTTTAACCTCAGGGACTTGCTTTTTCCTTCTGCTCGTAATGGCCTTTCTCCTGCGCTTCACAAGCAGCTTCTTCTGTGCTGCTTAGCTTTAGTGCTCAGCTCAGTGCCACAATCTCTGAGTTGCCTTCCCCGATGCCCCCACAAAAGGAAGCTTCACCTCAGTCTTACAGCACACTTTTCATTTCCAGCATGTAATTTATCACAAAATGTAATTTTAAAAAATCAGTTCATTTGATACCTACCATCAATCTCTCCCACTAACAAGTAAGCTCCTTCAAGGAATTGCATCCCAAGGTCTTAGCAGAGCACCCGGCAGAGAGAAGCTAAACCTATATTTGGTGAGTCAATGCCATGGGCTCAACTCTGGACTTGGAATTGAGTCCTGGATTTGAGTTTTTCCTCTCTGTTTCTAGGGTGTTTTATTTTCAATAAGTCCCTTACCCTTGTAGCACTTGTTTCATCATCTCGAACATTTATATTAAATGTGATCATGAATATAAGGTCAATTGGAATGTGTTATTAAATGTCAGCTATTATTATTTGCCTGTGTATCTCGCCAAATGATGGGACACTTTTTACATCAAATATGTATGTATTTAAAATGTATTTTTTTATAGAGATTCAGTGTTTTCCTTATTGTTCAACTTCCTTGCTTGCCTGTACTTATCCCCAAAGTGAAAAATGCTGCCAGCCCCCCTTATTATTTCTTTGGTGTGTCTGATTGAGCTGAAGGCATAATAATAGCAGTGGCTCATCCTGCTATAAGTCTTGTCTTCTGTCATTTATTTCTTGTCTTTCAGATTATAGCTTTTTTTTAAAAGCTCGTTTTGAAACAGACATATTGACTAGTTCTCCTTACAGGTGCTTTTCCTGGCAACTGAAACAATATCTTAGACAGATCTCTCACCAGACCATCTCAGTATAGCTGTGAAAATGATGAAATTTGCTCCTGATTTGATGTTGAATGATCACAAGACCGGAATTATGGGGATCAAACAGCCAGTGCTGTTTTCCCATAAATCCTTCTGAATATCAGTACATATTGAGAGAGCATGATGCAATTATTCTATTAATAAATAAAAGGGTTAACGCACAGTCATATCTTATACTGGGAACATATTTCACAATTGCTTTTTAAAGTGAATTGACATATAAAACAATTCAAGTAAAAGGGAACAAACTATTTTGTAATATATTTTTCCTCAAAGGCATATTTGGAACACCTACAAAACACGTATTTTTTATGTTTATAAATTGCCTTAAATACTCTCTGTTAAACACTTGCCCAGGACCAACCATGGGCAATACTGATATTGACAATTTGGGTCTTGGCTTCCCTCCCTTCAGTTGGCATCCCCTTGCCAAGTGGAGCATAAATAACTCACTTTCAGGGTGGTAGGATTTCCCCTGTTTTTGTTTTGTTTTGTTTTTTAACTGAAAGTATAACTATACACATAGTAAACCTTTCAGACAGTGCAATAGTGTTTATAGTGAAATGTCAACCCTCCTCTCACTGTAGATTCTTATTCCTCTCTTTCTCCCGAAAGTAACCGCTGCTGAGTTTCTTCTATATGTCTGTTCTATGCATATACATACATAGTATACATACATGTAGATGATGTTTATCTTAAGCATCAAGAAGAAATCTCTTTTCCCCAAATGGTTTTCTCCCTTGGACAGCTTACTTAACCATTGTTTATGGCAGATGCCTCATCTATATAATTAACCCAACTTCGTAGAGTTAATCTGGGATTAATTGGTTGCTATGCATGAATCCCCTGGAAGACTATCTTGCACAAGAGAAGCACTCTGTGCCAGCTATTATTGTATTCACATTTTTGCCCAAGATCTTGCATCACTGATTGACATAACTACATTTTAATAGGGGCATTTCAATTTTGAATCCAAATGACTTCAACTAAAAAAAAAAAGTTCTATGGTATAGACTATAAAAAAAGCTTCACACATAGACAAAATCTTACTAAATTCAAGAGGATTAAATAATATTTTAAGCATAAACTTAGAATATACAGTTTATTCACTATAGAGTAAAATTTACCTTTCCTTAATGCCTTTGCTGTAATGCTAAGTACCAGAAGAAAATGAAGCGATACAGATAGGAATACGCTTTCGAGAGCTCCCACATACCCCCATCTCCCGCTGTTCCCCCTATATTTACGTCTTACTCTAGTGTGGTCATTTGTTATACTTTTTTTTTTTAAGATTTTATTGGGGAATTGGGGGATGGGAACAGCACTGGGGAATTGGGGGAAGGGGAACAGACAAGTTGCTGTTCTTTTGTTCTTCAGTCTAGTTGTGGAGGACGTTGCTTCACTGGCCCAAGTTGGCACCATCATTGCGCTCTTCCCAGGTGAGGCACATCAGTTGCCGGCTTCTGGACGGCTGCTCACTGCGGCTGCTGGCTACATACGGTAGCCCATGGCAACCCACTGCAGCCTACGCCATCGCTGGCGACTCACGGCAGCCCAGCTCCAAGTTGAGCTGTTGTTCAGCATCTTAGCTGTGGAGGGCAGTGTCATTGGCCCTCATATGTGGGATCCGAACCGGGGCCCTCTGGCATCCCAAGCCAGCTCTTAACCAATGTGCCACTCGGCCGGCCCTCGGTCATTGTACTTGATGAACCAATATTGATACATTATTATTAATTAAAGTTCAATAATTTACATTAAGGGTCACTCTTTGTATAGAACATTCTATGTGTTTTGACAAATATAGAATGACATGTGTCCATTATTACTGTATCAAAGATAATAGTTTCATTGCCCTAAAAATCCCCTGTAGTCCACCTATTTGTCCTTTCTTCCCTCCCCTAACCTCTGGCAAAACCAAAAAATTGCTAAAAGATAACATTCGTGAAAAATCTAGGTATCCTTGTGCTTGGTGATTTTTTAGATATGACACCAAAAGCATGATCCATGAAAGAAAACAATTTGTAAGTTGGACTTCATTAAAATTAAAAACTTCTGCTCTGTGAAAGACTGTTAGGAGAATGATAAAAAATAAGCACAGACTGGGAGAAAATCTTTGTAAAACATATTTGGTAAAGGGCTGGTCAGATAGGGTTTTTATACATTTCTTTGCATTTACTCATTTATTTGTTTCAAATATATTACTGTACCTTTACTCTATATCAGACAAAAACCTAGGTGAATAAGAGACAAATAAAATAATCACAGTTCCTTATTATTGTGGCATTTACAGAATGGTGGGAAAAAAATTTATTGATGAAATACACACATGATATTATAACAAAAGGTGAAATGCAAGATGTCTGTGTATATAACTTAGACAAGTGGAGGGTGTGATTAAGGTCCTTTCAGTGGAAGTTTGAAGAAAAAGATTTTGATCTAAGAATTTTATTTCCAACCAGTTTGTCATTCAGTTCTGAAGGCAGCCGAAAGTTATTTTCTGTTATTGAAAGGTTTATAAAATATACCATTCATATATTCTCCTAAAACATATTGTTGGATGATATATTCCAATAGAATCTCTTTCCCATTTGCCTTTCTTTGACAAAGTCCTAATTTTTCCTGTTCATGCAGAAATCTACAAAGTCAATTTGCATACTTACACAAGTTACTGTTTACTTTATTTCATTTCTTGCTGTATAAGGCTTGTGTTAGTTTATGCTACTGTGCTTTTAATTTTGGTGCATATTATTAATAATTTGAACTTTATAAGTAATAATTATGTACATTAAAAATGTTAGGCTTGTGGTATATCTATGAAAATAAAAAGCCATGATCTCAGCCCTCATACCATTATTTTATTTGTCTCATATTGATGCATATTTTGATGTTACAAAGTTAAGCTTTTGCTTTTAGATAATGTGATGCAATGAATAAGTGTATGCACCTATGTCATTGTTTAACCTGTGTAGGCATATCTGAAAATATGTCTTATGTTAAATTATTGTGTCAAAGCTATCTGTAATTTTCATAGTTATAGCCAAATTTTTGTTCATAAGAACTGCATCAATACATATTCCAATCAACAATGTAAATTACCTCTGGTGGAAGCTGACATCATTTTAGGCCTCAAATAAAAGTATTTATACAATCAATTTTGCAAATACAGTGTCTATAACATAATAAAAAATATTTAACATATCAAGGCACATGACAAGAAGAAATTGAAAGAAACCCAGCCAGAAACAAGCACCAGAAAAGACTCATGGGGACCCACGTGGTGAAGCCATCAAAGACTCTGCAATAACAAGTTCACTGTGTTAAAGGAGATAAAATATGAATTTTACAATTTGGTAGAGAACTGGACACTATAAAAATGCATCACCAGTGTGCTGTACAGTTGAAGCTGAAGTAGAATAATATTGTATGTCAACTATAAGAATATATGTCCATGCATATATATATGTAGTCACGGGAGGTGAAGTAGAGCATAAGGAAGATAGGCAGTGGTATTGTAACAGGTATATAAGATGTCAGAAGGGAAGTAGCTTGGGGGAGGGAGGTTATCATTTTGTGAGGGGTGTACATGTCTAACTTTATGTTGCTTTGTACACCTGAAACTAATAAAAAAAAATTGAAATTTTAGGGCTAACAAATATGACCAAATTTAGAAACAATTGGTAAAGATTTACAGGTATATTAGATAGCGATGAGGACAGCATTTGTGAACTAATTTATAGGAAAGAAGGAAATATCCAGAATGAGCATCGACAGGTCAGAATAAAAATAAGAGAATGTAAGGTACACACGTGAGGCATTCTAATGCAAGTAGGGTTGATGAGGCTAAGCGTAGAGAGGGAATATAATATTAAGAAAAATGTAAAACAAACATGTTAAGTGCAGCTGAATAAATTAAAAAGATTGATTTGAAAGCAGCAATGATATCTGACTGACAGGCGAATCTTGGTAGAAAAAAACGTGATGTTAAATATATTGTGACAACATGGATGGACCTAGAGGGTAGTATGTTAAGCAAAATAGGTCAGACAGAGAAAGACAAATACTGTCTGATCTCACTTATATGTGGACTCTAAAAAAATTAAACAAATGAGCAAACAACACAAAAACAGGCTCATGGAAACAGAGAGCAAAGGGATGGTTACCAGAGTGGAGAAGGCTGGAGGGATGTGTGAAAAAGGTGAAGGGGAATATAATCAATAATATTGTGATAAGTTTGCACGGTGACAGATGATTACTAGAAGTAGTGGGGTGATCACACTATAAGGTACAAAAATGTCAAATCACTGTATTGTACACCTGAAACTAATATGAATATAACTAATATACTATTGTATACCAACTATACTTAAAATGAAACAAAAAAGTTAATGGAATAATAACTTCAAAATGCTAACCAAAGTTTAAGCGTGAGCTGATTATCCAAGCTTACTTGGGAAAGAAAGAAGTAGGTTCATAGGCCAGGCTAATGTCATGTTTTAAAAAGAAATTCATTTATGAATGCAGATTAACCACAATACATGCTCCTTAAAAAAAATCTTTATTAAGTGAAAAAATTCATTGAGAATGAAAGTGAAGCTTATATGTTTTTGGATGAACAATAACTGAACATTTCTCATCAGTAACATGCAGCAATGAAAAGTTTTATTCAGGCAAAAGAAAAACTTTTCCAGATGGAAGTTCAAAGATACAGGAGGAAATAAAGAACAATAAAAACAGAAATTACATGGTCAAACCACTTAAACCTTCATTTTTATTTAGGTCTCAGTTCTACAATTAGATGATTTTAGTAAGACTGACTCATTTTTTCATGATTTCTCCAGCAATTTCCTAAATAGATCCTCGAGAATGTTCTAGAATTAGTGTATATTACATTTATAGGGCAGCTTGTCTGGATAATAAACCCTGGGCTTATACTGTCTCTCTTTGATATCTTTTAGATTTTGCTCCACTATATTCTGGTATTATCGCTGCAGAGAAATTTGAAGCCTGCCTTATTATTATTATTATTATTATTATTATTATTATTGTTATTATTTTAATTTTCTTCTAGTCGTATATGTATTGTTAAAGCTTAATAACTTGACTGGGATATAGCTCATTTTGGCTTACTTTTATCTAGCTGACTATGTGCTTTTCCAGTATATACGCATATTCAATGAATATTTTCTGTAATTAAATATTTAAATGTTATAGATTTTTGTTTCATTTTCTTCTGTTGGAGACTCCAGTTATGAATATATTGGCTTGTTTTGCCAGTCTTCAGTATTTATTATAGTCTCTCATTCTTCTCAACTTTCTTTCACTCCATTTCTTTATATTTGTTACTTAAATTTATACTCTCTGTGTCACTTGCTGTATTTTCAGCAGTTTCTGTTCTCTGTGTTCCTTCAAAATTTGTCTTCATTTCTGCGATTGTTTCTATTCCTTCTACTTTCCCAAGTTTTAATTCACACATTATTTCCCCTGTTGTCTCACCCTCTTTGTCCTGAATTGTTATATTTCTGCTTGTGGCTCCCTTCAAAAAAAAGGTGGCTTCATTAAGTATTATTATTATTATTTTTAAGTTGTGACAAAATAATTGGTACAATTTTTATGTTAAGGATTTCCTTTCTGGTGAATGGTCTTTGTCTATAAGTTTTGCTGCTTTTCTCATATTTTTTATAATATCCTCTAAATACTTGGTTTTGATATGCCACCCCTCCCTGATCTCTGGTGTACTTTGTTGGCTTATTTTTATAGTGCTTTCCCAAATCAAATATTTGTCCTGAGTCAGAACTTCATTACGTGAATTTTTGTGTATGTTCTATTTGAGTTTTTCCATCATTCCCTTCCATATATTTGCAGCATTTTTGTTTTGTGTCAGGCTTTGTACTAAGCTCTGGGGATGTACAATGAACAGTAAAGGCAAGTCATCTGTTTTCATATAGCTAATAAGATTAGTAATGGAAAAAAATTAAATAAGTGAATACAATTCAATAAGTATACTAAGTATTATGAGAGAGAAAATATAGGATATTATGGACACACATATTAAGACTATTAAACATTTAGATTCTTATGTGTCCTGGAACAAGTCCTATATTTTGGAGAGAATCAAGAATTTTCCCATAAGTTTCTAGTATTTGGAAGGAACATGAAAAGATTCCTGGGGAAGGAATATCTAAACTGAGATTCAAATCGAACTAACATGTCCTAAGCTGAAGTATCTGTTCATGACAATAAAGAGGCAAGAGAAAGCACAAAAGAGCATAGTATTGGCAGACGAATGCATTTCATTGCTCTGTTTCCCTTTTATTAATCCATCAATACGTAGAGTAAATCTATGAAGCTCCTCACTTTAGAAGCACAATTTGGATTTTAAATAGGTTTTATCAGCTCCTTTTTGAGCTGTCTTCAGAAGCAGGAAAAAATGGAAAATGCTTTCACTGATATGTGGGATATAAAACTGAAAACAACAAAAGAACAAGGAAAACAAATGAAGAAACAAAACTCATAGACACAGACAATAGTTAAGTGGTTACCAGAGGGTAAAGGGGGAGGGGATGGTAGATGAAGGTAAAAGGGATCAAATATATGATGATGGAAAGAGAACTGATTCTGGGTGGTGAACACACAGTGTGATATATAGATGATGTATTACAGAAGTGTACACCTGAAACCTATGTAACTTTACTAACTATTGTCACCCCAATAAACTTTAATTTAAAAACAAAACATATTCTTTCTGTGTAAGAAACCTTAGAATAATAGTTAAGATGTAGAGGTAGCAAATTTCAGGTAAGATACGATCCTTTGGCTGATGTTTCAATCGGGATTTGGAAAATTCTTCCTTCAGACAATCCTTGTGGGTTAAGGCTCCTGCTCTCGCTGTTAGCCGCTATCCCACTGTGAATCTTGTACCGGTAGGAGCCTGCCAGCCTGCCTAGCACCTGCCCCAGCTGAACTTTGAAGTTTAAAATATCTGTAGACCATCGTGAAAGCAGCTGTCGAAGGCCTTCATTATTATCCCTTGGAAAGCAATATTTTAGGCCCTTATTTCTGGATTCTTGCAGTTTCACAACATAGGCTGCTATTAATCTTTTTTTTTTTTAAACAATTATCACCTGCATAAGACTATATTAATTTCCCCAGTATTTCCCTTCTGCACTTCAGAATTCTATCAGCCTTTTTGTCCAGGAGCTGCCAGCTAATGGTGACTATTATATATACACATGGCAGGTTTCCTGCTTGTCAGTTGCTGTACAACATTCGGGTTGACTTGTCAGATACTTGAGTTTGTTTCTGAGTTTAGAGAAAGGCCACAAACATTAACCAACCTATCGTATTTAGGCCACAAATGTCAGTCTTGTTCTAATTAAATCCTCTGAGTATTTCCTTTTATGTATGACATGGAAAACATGTGGGCCACTGTAAATGCCTTTTTTTTTTTATTTTTAGAATGGAAACTACAGCTTGTTTACTTAATTGGTTTGGCAAGGAAAAAACTGTTAGAAGAAAAACAGAACAAGGAAATCTGTGGTTTCTTCTCATTTATCCTGTGTTTCCAAATATAAGCATTGGATCCGTTTTGTAACTGAGGACACACACCCGCAGAAACTAGACACTTGCAAATTCTAATGAACTGTGAGTAGTGTAGTGTGAATCTTTCTTAGAGTGAAATCAGAGGAAGAGAATAACTTGACAAATATGAAGTAAGCTGTTTTTTAAACTGTGTTAAAAACAAATGTTTTGGTGAATAAAAAAAGCTAAGGAGGGTACTATTTTATTCCCAGAAACGTTAAGTTCCTAATTCCTCTAGAATCAAACTGGGGAAGGAAGGGATAAAAGGGGTGCCCACAGAGATTTACTCATTTGATACTGCCAAGTTAGATTTCTGTTTCTGATCCTGGCAGGTGTCTCAAGCTATTTCTCTCATGTGCACTTTTATAGGTTCCTTTTAGGTAGGGATGTAATTTTCTCTGACTGGCTTTGACCTTTCTTCCTCCCACCTCTTGGTTTTCTGGAGGTCTGCTTTACCTGGGCTGTTTTTGTGTATGATGCATAGTATGGCACTAAAGAAGCTCTTGAACTTGGCTGGCTGAGTTCAAATATTGGTTTTGCCACTTATTAGATGGGTGACGTTGGGCAGGTTAATGTCTCTCTCTCTCTCTCTCTCTCTCTCTCTCTCTCTCTCTCTCTCTCTCTCTTTTTTCTTTTTTTTTGTTTTGTTTTTGTTTTCTTACTTTTTTTTTTTTCTTTTCTCTCTCTCTTTTTTTTGTTGCCACACATGACTTTATTTGTGAAGCCTTGGGCACAGCCTGGACTAAACCTCTTGTTTCAGTTTCCTCATTTGAAAGTGGTGTGGTAATAAAGAGAACTAATCTAATAGGGCTGCTGAGAGTAAATCCTTCCTTCCTCCTCTCCACTTTCTTTTTCCCTCCTTCTCCCCTCCCTTCTTCCTTCCTCCTATTCATCCCATAGTAAACATGATCTAATAATCATTATCATTACTTTTCCCTGTAATAGAATCTACAGTGGCTTCAGTCTAGCTTTCTTTCACAGGTTCCTTTACTGGTCCATGAAGAGGCCTTCTTTACGATGAGCTAGCGCTGGAGATGGAAGCAATGCTTAATGAGGCAGCCACCTCTGCTTTGTTCATCTTGCACTTCCGGCACAGCTGTCTGGTGTCTTTGCCTTTTAGACTTTTCAGTCACCTGTGCCACCTTCAACCTTAGCAGACATACCTGATTTTCTGGTTAGTCCTGTAGAAGACCCTCTAACCAGGGTTAAGGTTAGAAGCAGGCCTCATGTGGTATTGGAAGCCAGTGAAAGGTGCCAGGAGTTACAAATATTAGCAAGGAAAAGGAGAAATCTCTTGTGATTTTGCAGATGGTGTTTTTGTAGACATAAAAAGTCTAATAATATTAAATCCAGAAGCACATTTAATATTAGTTGCCTAGTCCACTGGTGAGAACATTCGGTGCAGTGTTGAGTAGATGGGGTGATAGTGGACCCCCACTCTCCATGTCGTGTTATAGTCCATCGAGACCTGTTTTTCTTTTTTTAAACTTTAAAATTATGGATCCATTTTCTTAACAGGTAAAGGCCTATTCATAATTTGGAGGTTGAATTTTTAAAAGTCAGTTCTTCTGAATTTTCAAATTTATTGACATAAAATTGCTCTTACTATTTTTTAATGTTTCTGGCATATGTACCCTCTCTTTCCATTACCTATGATATTGTTATTGTCTTTTTCTTTCTTGAGCAGACTTGCCAGAGAGTCATCATTTTATTAGTCTTTTATAAAAACCATAATTTTAATGACCTTAATTTTTTCCATTGCATTTTCCTATTTCCTTGGTTTTTGTTTTTTTTAGTTTTATTACTTTTTTTTTCTATTGGTGAATTTTAGTACTATGTACTTTTCTATTCTTGATATACCGTATTTCCCCATGTATAAAACACACTCTTTTTCAAAAAATTTGGGGTCTAAAAACTGGGTGCGTCTAATACAGTGGTTGTAGATTTCAAATGCCATAGATGGAACTGAGGATGAGGCAATATATGAAGGCAGTGATTTGTCATCAGACATAGATGAGGACAAGCTAGTGGTTGGGAGTTTTGACAGTGATGAGGAGTTGTATGAATTTTATGATGAATAAAACCTGAGTTCAATAACTTTAGTATATTTTTTTCAAATTTTGGGCCCCCAAATTAAGGTGCATCTTATACATGGGAGCATCTTATACATGGGGAAATAGGGTAAATGAATAGAGCATCGCTATTCAGCCTTCTTTTATAATATTTACTTATATTTTTCTTTTATAATCTAAACACTGCTTTATGTGTTTCACACAGTTTTGATATTCCATGTTTAAAATACTTTCTAATTTCCATCCTGACCACTTCTTTGATTTTATGAGTGTTTAGATGTGTGCTACTCACTATCCAAAATTTGGTGATTTTTTGCTATGTATATATTTTTAATGATTTCTAGCTCATTTCACTGTAATCAAAGAACATATAATGTATCTTATGTGTCAGTTTTATCATTGGAAATTTTAGAGATTTGTTTTGTTACCCATTACATGGCCTATTATATAAAATGTTTCTGAATAGGCAAAAATAAAGTGAACTCTTTTACTGTTCCATATTTGTTACATCTTTTGTCAGTTGTGTTTTTCAAATCTAACATTTTAAAATTTTTTTTTAAAAGATTTTATTGGGGAATTGGGGAAGGGGAACAGACAAGTTGCTGCCCTTTTGTTCTTCAGTCTAGTTGTGGAGGATGTTGCTTCACTAGCCCATGTTGGTATTATCATTGTGCTCTTCCCAGGTGAGGCAGATCGGTCATTGGTCACCAGTCACTGGACAGCCGCTCACGGCGGCTGCTGGTCACTCACAGTAGCTTATGGGAGCCCACTGCAGCTCCACTGCAGCCTACACTGTCACCCGCGACTCATGGCAGCCCAGCTCCAGTGCGAGCTGTTGTTCACCATCTTAGCTTTAGACAGCGCAGCGTCACTAGCCCTAATGTGGGATCCGAACCACACCCTGCTGCTCAGAGCTGGCGTCCTGAACCAACTCTTAACCAACGCGCCATTCAGCCGGCCCTCAAATCTAACATTTTTCGTTGGTTGTTTCATTTTCTTTTCTATGAGTTACAAAGGGATTCATGTTAATGAATCATGAAAAATACTTTTCAGTATTTTTGGAGTTTGTCTATTTTGCTTTTCAGTTCTGTGAGGCTTTACTGTAACTGACCAAAGTCAGTGGGACCTTTGCCCTTCACATACAGAGAAGCCAGATTCTGAAAGCAACAGAAGAAAGCATTTTTTATTCTTAAGGCAGCCTGACAAGGAGATGGGGAAAAAAAGCCCAAATCCAGCCCCCTGAATAAAGATTTGAAGCAAATTTAAAGAATAAGGTGAGGAGGGGCTATGCATATTCATTAATTCTAATTCAGGAAGTCTAATTGGATAGTCTTGAAGCTAAATCTCCTAAGGTAAGGAATGTGAAAGAGGGCAGGAAGGAGCAAAGTAACTTCAATCTGGCCAAGTTGGATTGGTCAGTCCTGTATGTGTCCATATTTGGTCTAGGAACTGGATCTTCCTTATTGATGGACTTATTGCTTTTTAATGCATTCCTGATGACAAACAACAGCACCTCTGTTACTTCAGTTCCCAGAATCTTGGTTCCATATGCTCTCAAGATAACCTTAGGGTCATTTGGTTTCTAACTGTGCCTGCTCAAACCTCTGGGACAAGTTTGATCCCATTAGGCCTGGTGGTCTCTGGAGTGCTCTGAGGAAGCCTGGTGTTATCTGTTGAAAGTCATTAAAAAAAAATAAATGGGGGAGAAAAAATTATTAAGGTCCGGTTTCAGTGTGAGGTCTCTCAGGGGCCACCTGGTTTCAGTGCTATGACATAGTTTCTTTGCTTCATCTGTTTTGGTCCTATACCATTAGGTCCATACAAATTTAGGATTGTTACAGCTTTCAGATGAATTAATCTTTTCGTTATTGCGATGATTAATTTTACATGTCAACTCGACTAGGTAATGGGTGCCCAGTTATTTGGTCTAACACTGTTTTTGTGTGTGTCTGGGAGGGTGCTTTTGGATGAGAATGACATTCGAATCGGAAACTGAGTAAAGCAGAGTGCCTTCTCCAATGTGGGTGGTGGACCTCATCTAATTAGCTGAAGGTTTCAATAGAAAAAAAGGTTGGCTCTACCCAGATTAATAGGGAGCTCCTCCTGCCTAATTGCCTTACAAATCTTTGGATTTGTCAGGTTCCCATAATTGTGTGAGCCAATATAATAAATCTCATATATATATATAAATATGTGTACACACACACACACACACACACATACACACATTGTATATCCTATTGGTTCTGTTTCTGGAAAACCTTGAGCAATATAATTATTACGAGATATTTCTCTTTTCATCTAGTTTTTCTCCTTTCCTTGAAGTGTACTTTATCTAATATTAGTAAGCTTTTTTTTTTTCTGGTAGCCTTAGCGTGGCATATATTTTCATTCAAACTTTGTGTCTTCTCATATTTATTGTGTATCAGTTGTAAGCAGTGTATGGTTTGGTTTCATTTTCCTAACCAGTCTGACAATTCTTTTTAAAAATTTGGAGTATTTAATCAATTTAAATTTCATATAATCAATATAAATACTGATGTATGGAATTTAAATCTTTTATCTTACTTTTTTCCTATTTTCTATTTATTTTTCATTTTCTCTATTGTTATTTTCTTTTGAAGTAATCATATAATTTAAAAGTATTTCTTTATCTGTCTATTAGCTTTTTAATTATATACATATATTTGTTATTCTTTAAGTGATATCTCTAGAGGTTTCAACAGCCTACTTTTTAAAAATATTTTTACCACTTCCTGGCCGTTACAAAGACATTCCACATTTTAAGTTCATTCATCTATATCCTGAACTTTGTTATTGTTGTCATATAATTTAATGATACATAAGTATATAGAAAACATATGCAAATATATATACATACAAATACATATTACGTATCTATACACACCTACACATACACTGTTAAAACTTCACAAGACATTATTCAGGACAAGCAGTATTGATTTAGATTTACCCACAGGTCTACACTTTCCAAACTGATTCATTTTTTTGCATGACGATGCTTCTATTTCCTGAAATTCTGCTTTCTTATATCTTTTAGTGCAGTTGTCCTTGAAATAACTTCTCTCAGGTGTTATTTAACTGAAAATGTATTCTTCTCATCATCATTTTAAGGATGTTTTCACTGGCTGAAGGCAGCTAGGTTGGCATTTATTTGTGTATTTTTTTAGTATTTTACAGTTGCCGTTTCATTGTCTTCTGACTTGTGTTATGAATGCTCTGTGAGCTGTCAGTCTTATTGTCTGTCACTCCTTTGAAGGTAACTTGTCCTTTTTGCCCTTCTATCTTCTTTCATGTTTTTCTCTTTTTCTTTTTCACAGCTATACAGTCCATGAGTCTAGGTGCGTTTCTTCTTTATCCTCTTTGACTTCAGAGCTTTTAGATATCTTTTATATATTTGATGTTGCTGGCAAGTTTTTATCCATGTTGGAAAATTCCCTGTCCAATATATCTTTAAATATTCTTCCCTTTCACTCTTTCTTGGACTCTAATTTCATGCATATTAGATACTTTCAATGTTCCCATATGACTCAATCTGTTTTATATATATTTTAATTCTTTTTCCAACTTTGTACTTCAATCTGTTTATTTTTCTGATCTGTTTTCTTATTAATAATCTTATTTTCTGTAGTGTCTAATCTTTTGTTAAACATATCTATTAAATTCACAATTTAATTGATAGTATATTTCATTTTCTAGAATTTCTACATCTTGATCTTTCAAATAATGGCCGCTTTGGTGGTCCTATTGCCAGACAGCTTCCCAACTGAATATAAATTTGAGATGATTCATGTAAATTTTTAAAAAATTTAAATATAGTTGGTATACAATATTATGTTAGTTATATTAATTCCAGGTATACAATATAGTGATTTGACATTTTTATACCTTACAATGTGATTACCTAAGTCATCTGTCACCGTGCAAACTTATGACAATATTATTTACTACTGGGTCATCGGGAAAGTCATGACATATTTTTCTGTTTTTAAATGCAAAAATGTGTCATGACTTTCCTGATGACTCAATATATTCCTCCTCTCCTTTTTCACCCATTTCCCCAGCCACCTCCCCTCTGGTAACTCTTTGGTCTTCGTTTCTATGAGTTTGTTTTTGTTTTGTATGTTTGTTTCATTTTTTAGATTACACATTGAAGTGAAACAATGCACTATTTGTCTTTCTCTGTCTGTGTGAGTTATTTGTCTTTCTCTGTCTGACATTTCATTTAGCAAAATACCCTCTAGGTTCATCTATGTTCTTGCAAATGGCAAAATTTCATTCTTCTTAATTGCTGCATAATGTTCATATATATTTTTATATGTATGTATATATATATATATACATATATATATATATATATATATATATATATATATTCTTTTTTTGTGAGATATATGTCACTTCTTCATTCATCTATTAATGAACACCTAGGTTGCCTCCTTATCTTGTTTATTGTAAATAATGCTGCAGTGGACATGGGGTGCATGTGTCTTTTTGAATTAGTGTTTTTGTTTCCCCCAGAAGTGGAATTGCTGCATCCTATCTATAGTAGATTTATTTTTAGCCTTTTTGAGGAGTCTCCATGCTGTTTTCCATAGAGGCTTCACCAATTTGCAGTCCCACCTGTAGTGCACAAGTGTTCCCTTTTCTCCACGTTCTGCCAACACATGATACTTGTTGACTTTTTGATAACAGCCATGCTCACTTGTGTGAGGTGATATTTCATTGTGGTTTTTTTTAAAGATTTTATTGGGGAGTTGGGGAAGGGGAACAGACAAGTTGCTGTCCTTTTGTTCTTCAGTCTAGTTGGGGAGGATGTTTCACTGGCCCATGTTGGTATTATCATTGCGCTCTTCCTGGATGAGGTGGTTGCTCGCCGGCCATTGGATAGCTGCTCACTGTAGCTCATGGCAGCTCATGCCGGCTGCTGGACACTCACAGTAGCTCTTGGCAGCCCACTGCAGCCCCGCTGCAGTCTACGCCATCGCCGGTGACTCACAGCAGCCCAGCTCCAGGTAGAGCTGTTGTTCACCATCTTAGCTTTTGAGGGCGCAGCGTCACCTGCCCTCATGTGGGATCTGAACCGGGGCCCTGCTGCTCAGAGCTGGTGCTCCCAAGCCAACTTTTAACCAATGTGCCACTCAGCTGGCCCCATTGTGATTTTGATTTGCATTTCTCTGGTGATTAGTGATGTTGAGCATCTTTTCATATGTCTGTTGGCCATCTGTATGTCTTCTTTAGAGAATGTCTTTTCATTCCTTTGCTCATTTTTTGATAAGATTATTTTTTGTTGTTATTGAGTTGTATGAGTTCCTCATGTAATTTTGATATCAACCCTTATTGGATATATCATTTGGGAATATATTCTCCCATTCAGTAGGTTGTCTTTTATTTTGTCAATGGTTTCCTTCACCATGTGGAAGCTTTTTAGTTTGATAAAGTCCCATTTGTTTATTTTTTCTTTTGTTTCCCTTACTCAAGGGGACATATCCAAATAGATGTTACTCAGACTGATGTCAAATACTTCCTATGTTTTCTTCTATGGAGTTTTATGATTTCAGGCCTTACATTTAAGTCCTTAATACATTTTGAACTTATTTTTGTATATGGTATAAGGGAGTGGTCCTGTTTCATTTTTTTGCATGTATCCATTTTTTTCAACTCCATTTATTGAAAAGATTGTCTTTACCCCATTGTGTATTCTTGCCTCCTACGTCATAGATTAATTGATCACATAGGTATGGGTTTATTTCTGGGCTCTCCATTCTGTTTTATTGATCTATGTGTTTGTTTTTATGCCAGTGCCATACTGTTTTGATTATTATAGCCTTGTAGTATAGTTTGAAGTCAGGGAGTGTAATGCCTCCAACTTTGTTTTTCTTTTTCAAGATTGATTTTTCTATTCATGGTCTTTTGTGGTCCTATATAAATCTTAGGATAATTTGTTCTAGTTCTGAGAAGGTCATTGGTATTTTCATAAAGATTGCATTGACTCTGTAGATTGCTTTGGGTAGTATGGTCATTTTAACAATATTAATCCTTACAATGGTATGTACTTACATTTTTTTGTGTCCTTTTCAATTTCTTTCTTCAATGTCTTAATGGTTTTCTAAGTACAGGTCTTTCATCTCCTTGATTAAATTTATTCCTAAGTTTTGCATTCTTTTTTTTATACAATTGTAAATGGGAATTTAGAAAAAATTCTCCTTCTGGTTGTTCATTATTATTCAAATACGATGGATTTCTGTATATTAACTTTGTATCCTGCTACTTTACCAAATTATTTTATTAATTCCATTAATTTTTGGGTGGATTCTTTATGGTTTTTCTATATATAGTGTTATGCCATTGCAAATAGTGACAGTTTTACTTCTCCCTTTCTAATTTGTATGCCTTTTATTTCTTTTTCTTGTCTGATTGCTGTGGCTAGGACTGCCAATACTATATTGAATAATAGTGGTGAGATTAGGCATCCTCTTCTTTTTCCTGATCTCAGAGGAAAAGTTTGTATGATAGCTTTTCACCATTGAGTATGACGTTAGCTGTGGACTTCTCATATACATAGGCTTTATCAAGTTGAGGTACATTCCTTCTATACTCATTTTGTTGAGAGTTTTTATCATAAACGGCTGTTGAATTTTGTCAAAGCTTTTGCTTATTATCTATTGAGCTAATCATATGATTTTTATCCTTGGTTTTGTTTATGTGATATATCACTTTAATTGTTTTACAGATGTTGAACCACCTTTTCTTCTTTGGTATAAATCCCACTTTATCATGGTGTATAATCTTCTTAATGTACTGTTAAATTCAGTTTACTAGTACTTTGTTGAGTATTTTGGCATCTGTGTTCATCAGGGATATTTGTAATTCTCTCTTTTTTTTTTGTAGTGTGTTTTTCTGGTTTTGGCATCAGGGTAACACTGGCTTCATAGGATGAGTTTGGAAGTGTTTCTTCTTCTTCTTCAAATTATATATGTATCCATCAATCTCTATAGCAGGCTATTTAAGATGATATCATTTAATTTTAATTGCATTCCTAAAGTGTTACATTTTTATTCTCCCCTTTACTCTTTATGTTTTGGAAGTTTTATATCTTATTGTTTTGTGTAGCCCCTGATTATTGTAGTTATTGTTAATTTTGCTACTATTGTGCCTCCTGTTTCATCAGGTGGTACTCAAGGGTGATTGTTCTATAGTTTAGTTGTAATTTTGATGTGGCTATGGGAGGAGGTGAGCACAGCATTTACCTAGTCTGTCATTTTTACTGGAAGTCTATGCAAATCTCTTAAATTTTAGGGACTTCAGTTTCTACATGTTTAATGTGGAGATATTAACTAGTATATCATAGAATTTTTCTGAGAACTGAATGATTTACATGCAGATAAAATTTTATAGAAAACTCAGTTAGGGCCGGCCAAGTGGCGCGTTGGTTAAGAGCTGGCTTGGGACACCAGCTCTGAGTATCAGGGCCCCAGTTCGAATCCCACATGAGGGCCAGTGACACTGCCCTCTACAGCTAAGATGGTGAACAACAGTTCGACCTAGAGCTGGGCTGCCATGAGTCGCCGGTGATGGCGTAGGCTGCAGTGGGGCTGCAGTGGGCTGCTGTGAGCTACCGTGTGTAGCTGGAAGCTGGTGTGAGCTGCCAAGAGCCGCCGTGAGCGGCCGTCCAGAGGCCGGTGACCTATTGCCTCCCCCAGGAAGAGCACAATGATAATACCAACATGGGCCAGTGAAGCGACATCCCCCACAACTAGACTGAAGAACAAAAGGACAGCAACTTGTCTGTCCCCCTTCCTCCGATTCCCCAGCACTGTCCCCCTCCCTCAATTCCCCAATAAAAAAATCTAAAAAAAAAAAGAAAACTCAATTAGTTTCTTGATAGATTTTATATATATTTTAATCTTAATGATTTTTATTATTATACATTTAAAAAAAATCATATGGCCTGTGTGTGAGGTATCTACTAAGGAAAGAGCTTAGATAAGGTAAGAACTTACCTAAGACTTAACTAATCACATTTTTAATATAACAACATCCTTCTAGGTTCAATAACTACAGAGTTTAAACTGAAGCTTTTCCACTCTGGAATAAGTGTATAGTAGTACAAAAGTCTAGAAAGTTTTCACAAAGTTCAGTCACATGATTTATAGACTGATTTAAATTTATGACCCAAGAAATACTATTGATATGTGAATAATTGAGAACAAAATGTCTAAAAAGTAATCAATAAAAAAAAGTTATTAAAGAAAGGTTATAGAAGACAACTCTTTTCTTCTTTAATGTAATGATAGATTTATTAGATAAGGGAATACTGCAGATCAATGTGCTATATATTATAGATTCAATAATTTGTTTGACGAAATGCCATATAGTACAGTACCAAAAACATCAATTTTAAAATACCAGGATTTAAATGGTCTTTATTTAAAAGGCAAACAGGGTCAGACAGGAGAGTGATTAGACATAAAAGTTACTCTGTTTGGCAGATAGTTTCTCTACTTTCTGTGCTTTCTTGCGTATTACATGCACCTTTATCATGGTATCAGTGTAATGAATTATAGTTATTTCTCACTTTGCTTCGTCCCACTACACTGTAAGTTCTTTCAGATCAGAGAACCGTATTCATCTCTGGCACATCAGTGTCTAACGAAATGCCTGGCATATTTAAAGAATTTTTTTTATTATTGGCTGAAAATGGTCCATTTCACAATTAGTAAACTATATTAATTTTAATCTTAAAATGGGTAAAAAAATCCTCAAGTTTTTTCAAGGTATGCAAGTCTGATATGTGAAAGTTTGAAAACGTTTTCTCTGAGAAACATGAGAAGATCTCGTTTCAATAAATGTTTTTCCAGAAAAGATCTCGTTTCAATAAATGTTTTTTCCTGGGTAAAGAGAAGCCAACAGGACAGAACTCACTGTGGAAAAGAGGGGGCGGGGTTTGGCTTCCTCAATTGTAAAATAGGTGATTAGATAAGAGTCAGTGCTTCTAAAGTGGTTTGTTTTGCTTTGAAAATGCTTCTATGGTGTTAACTCTCCCAGGCATAGTGTTTGAGGTACAGCGCCCAGGCTCAGGGGTGTGGAGATGGATGGAGTCCCACCCAACCAGACCATCCTGCCGGTTAGTGTGGGAGAACTGTACTAAGATTAGAATTTAGGTAAAGTAAGCGTTTACCTAAGAATTGTTCCATCGTAAATCTGACCTTAAGAAATGTTCTATTACTTGTTTAAAAGAAAAATAATACATTGCATACAAAATATTGTTGGCTTCTCAGTGTGGGCTTTCCTTAAAGTTAAAACTTGTTCTGTCATACAATAATTAATTGATTCAGAAGGGTTTATGTTGAATAAATATGATTAATAAAACCTGTCAATGTAATTTGGTATTAATTGCAAAGTTGCTTCAAGTATAATAGCTTCCGGTATATAACTACCTTGACTGGTAGCTGACAGTGGTTTAGTATATATTTTAGGAAATGTTAGCAGCTCCCTGCAGAGAATATAAATGTGAAGAAAGTAGAGCAGGAATCATGGGGCTAGGTGGATATACAATGAAATCTCATTATGGGAGAATTTTGGAGAATCCTGTAAAGAAATAATATAAAGAATACCTTTACTACTCTTTCTAAGAGTGGATGTGTTGTGCTGAGAAAAAACCTACATAAAAATAATTGTGGGGACTTTAGTAATTATTATGCACATCGGAAAAATGAATTTGAAGTGTTTCAAATTGTTTGTCTACTTATTAAAACTTGTTTCCTAAAACTAATTATTAGACAAAATCCTGCCTGTTTTGAAATACTAAAAGTAAAACAAAAGTGCAGGTCTTGCTGCTTTTAAAATTTTCCATAACTATGAATTTTCACGAGTTAATATTGATGTTTTCTACATTTTTAATACAAAGTAGGAATATGCATAGAATAGCATAAAATATGGGAATAGAAAATGTGGATATTTATTTACTAAAGTACAAGAAATAGTCCAAAACTAAAATAAGAATTCAGAGCAATAATTCAATGGGAAATTGATTAAATATTTACAGATATATTTTCAAAATGATGGGAGTGGGGAGTGGGGGTATCTTACCAAATGGTTGCTTAAAGAGTAGGGCAACTAATTTGAACCTAAGATCTTGATTACTGTAGAAGACTTGAAGTGGTAGCTCTTTGAAAAATGAATTAAGGGACCAGTAAATAACATACAAATTTTTGTGCATTTAAACGAATTTTAAGTAGGCACTGAAACCTCTCTAGATTTTTGCAACCCATTGAATCAAAGGTAGTTTGTGTTAAATATGAATAGAAAAGGTGAGTGACAGTTTAAGAGAAACACATTTCACATTTCCCATTATGGGGAAAAAAACTAAGAGGCCATTGGAGTTTATTTTCTGCATATTTGATTTTCATCCAAAGCTTGAGGCAAGGGGACAAAATAACTGGGAAGACTTCTAGGCACTGGACAACAAAGTGACACCTTTTCAGTAATAGGGACTTTGGAGCAGAGGTAGGAAGAAAAAGAAAGAAAATTGGTAGGGGAAGAAAAATAGGAGGGAAATTAACAAATAATAAAAGAAGATGAGTATTATGTAAGAGCCTTTTGAAATAGATTGTGTATATGAGTAAGATTTTACGGCATTTGAGAAACATAAAATATAGCTTAGACTTCCCACAGTATTTAAGTGTATTTATTTTCTCTTCAACCTCAGCCACCATTATTATGTCCCCTTTTATTCACGGCTATTATTCCAAAATGTCAGATAGGGACTCCTTAAAGAAATTAATACAACGTCCTCTTTTCTTTTTTTTTAATTAAAGTTTATTGGGGTGACAATTGTTGGTAAAGTTACATAGGTTTCAGGTGTACAATTCTATAATACATCATCTATATATCATATTGTGTGTTCACCACCCAGAGTCAGTTCTCCTTCCATCACCATATATTTGATCCCTTTTACCCTCATCTACCACCCCTCTCCCCACTTACCCTCTGGTAACCACTAAACTATTGCCTGTGTCTATGAGTTTTGTTTCTTCATTTGTTTGTCTTATTGTTGTGTTGCTTTCAGTTTTATATCCCAGATATGAGTGAAATCACATGGTTCTCAGCTTTTTCTGTTGACTTATTTTGCTTAACATAATAACCTCAAGATCCATCCATGTTGTCGCAAATGACATTATTTCATCTTTTCTTATGGCAGGATAGTATTCCATTTTGTATATATACCACACCTTCTTTAGCCAATCATCTATTGAAGGACACTTTGGTTGTTTCCATGTCTTGTCCACCATAAATAAAGCTGCAATGAACATTGGAACACATATGTCTTTATAGATAAATGTTTTCAGATTTTTTGGGTAGATACCCAGGAAAGGGATTACTGGGTCATATGGTAATGCTATTCTTAAATTTTGAGGAACCTCCACACTGCCTTCCATAGCAGCTGCACCAAACTACATTCCCACTAACAGTGTATGAGGGTTCCTTTTTCTCCACAGCCTCTCCAACACTTGTTATTTATCTTGATGATAACCATTCTAACAGGTATGAGGTGATATCTCATTGTGGTTTTTATTTGCATTTCTCTGATGATGAGTGATGTTGAGCACTTTTTCATATGTCTATTGGCTATTTGTATGTCCTCTTTGGAGAAATGTGTATTCAGGTCCTCTGCCCAGTTTTTAATTGGATTTTTGTTTGTTTGTTTGTTTTGTTGTTGAGTTGTATGAGTTTCTTATATATTTTGGATATTAGCCCCTTATCAGAGGTGTTGTTTGCAAAAATCTTCTCCCATTCATCAACTCCCTCTTTTCAAAGCATGTATATGTGGGAAACTAATACACTGGGTGTGTCAATAAAATGTATACAACTGGACGCTTTGGTCAGTGTTGCTCAAATAGTAGTTCGCCGTCATCAGATGTGTCTGGACACTGATGGGAACCACTTTGAGCACCTCTTGTAATTGCAGAAGTCAAACATGATTTGTAATCTTTCGTTATCAGTATATATTGAGTATTACAATTTTAATAGTTTTTTCCTTTCTTAAAATGTGTATGCATTTTTTGGCACCCTCTGTGTATTGAGTAATCATTAAATACTACACATTTATTCTATCTCTTTTAATTTTTGTATTTTACAACTAAAGAAATCAAGTCTGAAAAGAGGTGCTCCAAATTCAACTCCAACTGTAAAGCTTGTGAGTTTCTGTTGCTGTCTGCTCTGATGTTTGCTTCGAGGTTAAAGATAAATGGATAATATTTAAAAATAGGAAATAAATTTCTATGCTAAGTAGTTAATGTTAAAATGTTGCCAAGATAGTTGATGTGGTAAGGCCGCAGGTATAAAAGAGGGCACACAGAAGATGTTTCAAGTTACACAGCAGTGATGGGGTACTCTTGGCACACAGTTGATGATGATGGTTGTGCCTGAGCAGCACCCAGAAATGTTCTCGGGAGCACTTTAGAACTGAAATTAGGGTGTGGCTATTGTATGAGTATATTTACCCACTTAAACTCAAATATAGCTTTTTGTCTTGGCCTCAGTTAAAATTCCAAGCATGAAAATTGTGTCTCTCCTACTTGGTCTTTACATTGTAGAGGACAAAGTAATATTAAGTAGTAGATATTAAATTAATATTAGCATTTTTCTTAATTATACTCATAACTGTAGCAACCACATTGCCTTGAATATAATGATTGTGTATAGTCTAAGCCTGCAACAACACAACTGTTTATTTTGGTTTTTTTACAACTATTTAAATTATAGTGTCCCAACCCAATTTAAATAATCCAGCAATTTCCATAGTCTTCATTAAAATGATGAAGCAGGTAAAGTTAGTCTTTAGTAATATTCTAAATTCCCTCTATTTTACTTTCTTCATGTTCAAAGGGTCTACACTATTTTGTCAATTATAAGCTTCTTTTTACATGTTAACATCTCTGAAATTGGGATTCCAGTTAAAGCTGATGTGATTAAAAAAATCATTACCATTGTCAGGGTTAATTGGCATTTTTTTTTTTAGTGTTACACAAAAAAATAGGTGCCACTTACAATTAGTGACATCTTAGATTTAATGAAATTTGATATAATGTATAGTTTTCACAAAGACAATGTCTCTCTGTAGAGATGTCCAGTAATATTTAGGTAAAAATCTTTAGGTATCACTTCTCTTAGGGCTACACATATATTTAATAAGCTTCGAAAATGAGAAGTAAATCAAGATGAATAAAATAATTTTATACTCTGAAGAATGACTTACTAAAGGTAGACTTTCTGTTATGGCAATAGGTCGTGACTGATGTGTTTTTTTGGTCAGGGTCTGCTTCCGGTACCATTTGAAATCTGTTCTACTTGTTCCAGTCTTAGCTTTTACACTCATTAGTTATGTGACCTTGGCCAAAGATTTAGCCTGTTTTAATCTCAATGTCCTCATCTGTAAAATGGAAATGTGTAATCTGTCTCAAAGAACTATCGAGAGAACTAGATGAGATGGCAGATACAGAGAAATAGCGGTTTCTAGCACATAAATGTTAATTTTTCTTTAAAGCGTGGCCTTGAAATAAACTGCATTTTGAAAACTCAAATTTGTCATAGGTTGGACATCGTATTCCTGATGACCAGCTTGGTCTGACTGTAGACTGGGTTGATAGTGTGTTGGAAGTAGACACTGTTGAAATAGTCTTGAGGACAGATGTTGTCTGCTCATTTTAGCACACGATTAGCGGGGCACAATAGGATGACGGATGGATTAAAAAAAAAAAACTTCCTGTAATGAAGTGATTGCATCCATCAATCAAGGGCCTATGTCTAAGTCTCTAAAACAGAAGGTGCGAGCATCATATTGGGAGCACCTCACTGTGAGATGGGCAATGCAATTAAATACCAAAGTACTTTCCACAGCGTGTAACACCAATTGGCTACAGGCATAACCCCTGCATAGGTATATAGGTATGACTTATGAATTCAGTCTAATCATTTTCTCAAATTGTCTCTCTCCAAGTTTGAAATCCCTACCATTAGAGTCACTTTGGTTTAAATACATGGTCTCTGGAAGGACACTGCACAAATGCACAACCATCACAAAGAAGGGGAGAGATATTTTATGATTCATTAACGTATATTAGAGTGTCAGATTAGATAGGGAAGCAAATAGAAATCAAGCCAAATAAGTTTGATGGAGATGAGAGAAGGTTAGACAGTGCCAAGAGGAAGACAAACTCTAGCAGCAGGCAAAGTGAATAATCTGCCCAGATGGAAGGCTCTAGGAGTTTTGTTCTTGGTAAAAGAGTGACCATAAAATTATGGTTCTGAAAAGCGTGAAATATACTGATATTTCATCGCTCTACTTCAGTGACTGCACAGAATGTGGCACAAAATAGGCCCTTGATAAATATTTGTTGAATGAATGAGACACTTGTAAATGAACTATATTTTTACTGTCTCTGTATTGCTAACATATCACAGAGCATAAACCAAAGGACATCTTTCTTGCTAATGTAAGGCAAGAGTGTGGCAGAACATAGACACATCACATATCAGGCATTTGTTGATTTTTTAGAAATATAAGGTGATATATAAAATACCTAAACCTATGCTGTACAGAAATGCCTTAACATGTCAGGTTCTTGAGTGTGTTGACCATACCTCTTTTCATTGTAATCCCAAGGTTTATCATAGTGCAATGAATATGATAGGTATTCAATAAATGTTGGCTAAATTAATGGGATTCTAATATACACAGTTAATCATCCCAAAGCTTTGTGCATATTTTGTCTAATAATCCAGAAAATTGACTGTGTAGTTACCATGAAGACACAGTCAATGGCGTGCCTCTCTCATCTATCGATGGGTTCTAATTTGGTTCATTTAATTGTGTTTACGTTTTATTGTGTTGTACTTTCTTTGTGAGCATGTTTGTTCTTCCCCCACATTTTTGCTGAGACACATTTACATGTGTGCCAACAAATTAATATATTTTAGTGGCCTTATGTTTCTGTTAAATAGGCACAAGATGCTTTATTTGCAGTATCTGTGTATTTAAAAATATCATTCTGCTTAGGAGATGTCAACTTTTCATGTAGATGAAGATGAAACATGAGACTAAAACATTGGTAAAATGAAAGTCAGTCTGTAGAGTTTTCTGGAAATATGCACTCCAGGCTTTTACTGAAGAGTCTGATTTAATTTTGTGGTGAGGTGGGGTGAGGGATAGGGAAATGGGACTGTACTAGGTGATTGCAATGTGACCTTATTTCCACCCCCAGTTTGAGACTATGAGTCCTACCAGGGTGGGACTCATTGGGATCTGGGAAAGGTACCAGGGCTTCAAAAAACTCCCCCAGACCACCCCACAATATTTAACCCATGCCTTTCCATTCTCATGCCAGTGGAGAATTCACAGCCTCTTCATGTTTACCAACATTTCTTTGTGATCTGAAAATTTTTAAAAATGGCAATTTACTCCATATTGTTATTGAACTCTCCTCAAGGAGACTGCTTCTGTTCTCATTATTTTGTTTCTAAATTCATTTGAAATGAATCCAGTGAATTTAAGGAAAGAGAGAGTGAATAGAGCTTCAAAATCTGGAAGCCAGTGACTTGGTAAAGTTCTACCTGGGAAATCTGGGTTAAGAAACTTGCCTTCAACCTAATTATGTCCTCGTGGTTCAAAACTCCCACAAACTTCTTTTCCCCTTTAACATGTTAACACAGGAAGAAAAATGCCGCATGATGGACAAATAGTGCTTTTTAAATTATCAGAGCACAAAGACCCTTCTGGTGAAGTCAATAAAATTTATTCCTTTAGAATATTAAGTACAACCCATACGTACACACTCTTATGGTCAACTATTCTATAGAGAAGCCTGGACAAATTAAGTGGCAAGAGCAACATTGTTATCTATAAACTGCCAATGAGTTGAGTTTTTTATTTTTCGGGGAGAAAATGACTCAATTATTAATTGCTTCAAGGAACTAAGATGGTAATTTGTAATAACAAAGATATTAACATTATAATAGAAGATCCTTGATCTTTGCAGAAACAAATTTAGAGAACAAGGTGGTTAGACATCAATTTCTTATAGAATATTGGGGATATGACTGACATTGCAAAATATTATATTATTGGTATTATCACACTTAAGAATATAAAGGCATGTACAGTTCTGGATTTTAACGCTTTTTATTTTAGAGATAGGCAAAAATGGAAGGCAAAGTAGGCAAAATAACTCTAGTGTCTAGAACAATGTCAAGTACATAGTTAGTGATCAATACATATTTGTTGAATGAATACCTCTATAATAAAATAGTTTTAGCAGGTTATAAACATTGTAGACAGATATTATGGAATTGAAAATTTAACATTCTTTATCTCCCATACATTGTAGCCTGTACAAACCTTTTCTTCAATTCTTCATTCTTTTTTGGCTAGGTATAAATGAAAAAAAAAATGAGGTAGGGACAGTAGAAGTTTGATATTTCTACAGTGATTTTAGTGCTGATATTTGGCCATTTTGGGGCAGATATTTTTATTCCTTTAGGGAAGTTATGTCAGTTCTGGTGGTGATTAGTTTAGATTTCTTCAATTACATGAGACTTAGTGTCTTCCAGTGGAGAGGTAGAGGGAGGGAGGGAGGGAA
>NW_017731995.1:1070197-1078702 GCF_001890085.2 Hipposideros armiger
ACTGTGGTTTATATAAATAATCCTGTTTTAAGACATCTAGATTGTTTCCAAAGATTCCCTATCTTTCTTTTAACCATATTCCCTATGTTTGTGTGTAACCCAAGAAGCAAAACAAAACTAAAAATGTTGTGTTTTTTTACATGTTTGGCTACTTTCTGCAGATATATACATTTAAAAAAATACTTTCTGGTGCATATTGCCAAATAACCAGATATGGTACAAATTTATACTCCTAAAGTAATGTACTAATAGTCTTAATTTTTTTTTCCTCAAATTGTAGCTAAAACCTGGTGTCTTGTTTTTAGCTTATAGTTCATTGTATCTGAGGCTAAAATTATGTTTTGGTTTACTTATTAAACTTGTTCTTTGTTTAATTTTTATTTTATCATTTATAAAAATTTTATTAATCTTATTTTTCTCTTGTGGTTTGTGGTTGCTGTCTTTTTCTTATTGCTTCATTAGAACTATTAACATTTAAGGAGTTTACTATTTGTCATTGATGATGATTACAATAATAATTAGATTTTAGAGTTATAGAGTTATGGCCTGTTACTTTTTATTTCATACATGTAAAGAAATATTATTATTATTACTATTTTTTGCATTTTAGTTTTGGTAAGGCATATTTAGAAAAACAGTCCTTTTTTTTTTTAATTGAGAAATTGGGGGAGGGGAACAGTGTTGGGGAATCGGGGAAGGGGAACAGACAAGTTGCTGTCCTTTGGTCCTTCAATCTAGTTGTGGAGGACATCACTTCACATAACACATTGGTATTATGATCATTTCGCTCTTCCCAGCTGAGGCAGTTGGTCGCTGGCCATTGGAGTGCTGCTTACGGCAGCCCACTGCAGCCCCACTGCAGCCTACGCTGTGGCTGGTGACTCACAGCAGCCCAGCTTCAGGTCGAGCTGTTGTTCTTCATCTTAGCTGTAGAGGGCGCAGCGCCACTGGCCCTCATGTGGGATCCGAACTGTCGCCCTGCTTCTCAGAGCCAGCTTCCCAAGCCAACTCTTAATCAACGCACCACACAGCAGGCCCCAAAACAGTCTATTTTTGATGTGTTACTTTTCTATTCCTGTTAATGTTGGCCAGTTCCTATACTTTGGGTCATACACAAGCATGATTTTATATATAGAATGTCTTCTTGAAATCTTGGAATAACATTTTTTTGTGTGTGATTATCCAAGTACATTTTGTTTTTTATATATGTATGTATTGTGTATTACAAGATATATTTATATGTAAAGTTATGTATTATATATAAAAGGCATAACTTATGTATAACTTTATCTTACAATTTGGCTTAATTGAATTTATGCCTTGTTTGTAGCAATTTGACAATCACTTTAAACTTTTTGAAGAAGGCTAGAAGTCAAGGTTAACAACTAGCAAATTAATATAATACTAAACTGTTAAGACAGCGCTGTAGAATGCAATTCTAGACATTTGTTACAATGGATCAATTTTTTATTAAATTCTTTAAATGATTTCAGTACTTTTTGGGTACAAAAACCAACTGCATTTCTTAATATTTGCCAGAAGATGGCGCTATATTAATAAACTAAGATATCTGTATTTTAGGAAATGCAGGCAAATGTTGTCAAAGTATTAAAATAAAAACAATTCCTAAGACTTGAGAAATAGCTCTCTAGTGCTTTGCTCACCTTTGTATTTAATATCTATATCTTAAAATGAAAAGTTTGTAATTTATTTGAAAGGTGAGGGCTTAAATATAATTTAATTAGTATAATTTTTTTCTTGTATATTTACTCTTCTTCCTTTTCAAGTTATACAAACAACTTGGGTATAAAAAGGTTGTCAGTTAGTGGGTTTTTAAATTAAAGTTACATTTGGGATCATTTGAAAGTAGTATGTTTACACCACACACACACACACACACACACACACACACACACACACAGAGAAGTACTTTTATGTGGAGACTAAAAAAAATGTTTGAAAAAAAGAAACCAAAGCCAAACCTTTAAACTGTTATGATTTCGTGGGACTAACCACAAAATATGAGCTTCTGTGTTTAAATTACTTAACATTTAACAGTAAGTCACAAAATTTCAGCTTGGGGGGCATGTTTCCATTGCATTATATTTACAGCAAGACACAGTCATTCATCAGAGGTTTTGTAACAGACCAAGGATCCCTTCAACCACTGCTTTCATTTAATGCCATGAAATGTAGTTAGTAAGTGTCTTTTGAAAGGCAGCTGATTTAGTATAAACCAAAATACCGCAATGCATGCTCATAACAGAAGTTTTGTTTCACATAAAATAATGCACCGTAATAAACCCCTTTTCTTCTGTGTTGCTCTTGGCTCCAGAATTTCCTAATGAGGAGCAACGGGCGCTCAGCAATCACTAAGAGGCTTCTTAACTTGACAGTTATTATGTCTAATAAGTAGACAGACAAGAGTATTCAGGCAAAGTCCCATTGAGGTATCCAGCCTTACCTGGCTAATTCTTACTAATGACTGGGAAACAAATCATATGCCTTGAGATTGTCCACAAGGCACTGGCTCAGGAGAAAAAAAACACANATGGTTATTCTGATCTAACTTGCTAAGAGGAATGTTACCTCACTATTTTAAATTCATTATCTCCAAAGTTTACAAACATTGAAGATAACATATGTGGACCAAATTTGGCCCATGGCTTCTCTGAAAATCAAAGATCATAAATGGTGTTTGTGAAAGCTGAGGTCATGCATGATTAGTAAGTAATTTTGTCATTGATTTTATGTGGATGCCCTTAAATGAATGTTTCTGAATTAGAATGAGTGGAGGGTAGGGTGTGGATTAGGTGTGTATGAGAATGACCAGGCAATTTGAGAGGTTTTGCAAAAATTCCTGGTGATTGTGACAAATCTTCTGTGGGTGAACAGAAGAGGGAAGGTTTGCATATGATAATATGTTTCTGCTGGTTTTCTTTTTTGATGTTGTAGAGGCCCCACCCACAACCTATTTCTGATTATAAAGACATCATTCTGAGGTGAGAGGATGCTTTAAATCGAAAAATTCCAATTGGTTCAGACATAACACTGCTCATTTTTTTCTCCACCCTGCTCAAATGATTCTTCCACACTTACAAGGCTTTTGAAGGTTTTCTGTACGTGTTATGCACAATATGTACTAAGATGGTGATATTGCTTCACTATCTAAATGTTAAGAAAGGCTCTGGGCCATGGTTAGCGGGGGCAATTTTCTATCTCATATTCAGATAAGCAGGAAAATTAAAACCATGTTTATGATTCTTGGGAAGGAAATCGCATATGATGGTGATTTCATCCTAAATAGTATAAGTGTATTGCATAAAGTTTGCATAACTAATACAGTCTTACTCATGATGGGATGTGGCAATAAATCAATGAGAGAGGTTTTATTGTCTGATTTTTCAAAGATTTTTTTCCCCTTCTCTTTATGGTGTATCTCTGTAGCTCTGGATATTCAAGGGTATAACATCACTTTTATATGTGTTTGAAAAATCATATAGAAACACCACTTAAACTTTACAGATGAGGAAATTGAGTCTCAGCGGTCTTCCATGCCCTAATTCCATTTCATTGCTGCTTATGCTAGAGTCTGACACTGTCTATCATTTTCACCCCACCTTCTGTACAAACATGGCTGAGCATGGACAGCTGCATCTGTAAGAAAACAGAGACTAGTTTGGCTATATTTCTCTCCATCCCGCGTTTAAATCTTATTGCTATTTTGTTTGTGTTTCTGGTACAGTAAGGGCCACAGAGGCCCCCCTCCAGATTTATATCTTCCAAATATCCAACAGTAGAAATTGAAATGTATTACAATATATTACGTGAAAGTATCTTCCAGGTCACACTTAAAATATTGGTATTCTTTTTCTAAATCTGGACAGCCACTGATCCAGGAGCGAGTTTTACCTCTTTGGTATCCCTAGCACCTAACACATCACAGATTCCCATTAGGGAATTCTTGCATAAATCAACCAATTATGAACAAGTTGATTTTTTGATGGCAGCCATTGTTCATCTTAATTTTGTGATGGTCTAAGGTAAGAAAATAGGTATTTGTATAGACATTGTAGCATTTCGAGTTACGGATATGCCTCTCTATCACTGAAACTCTATTTTACTATGCAGATGCTGTTCATTTAACATGTTTCCCAGGTATTCACTCAATGCTTGGCCCAGACTAGGTGTTGCCAGATTGGCAAGGATAGCCTGTGAAGCATGTTACTTGGCTTCACTGCCTCCAAGCGAAATCTATAATAAAACCAAAGCCATACTTGAGTTATTTCAGAGAAACACTATTCAGAAAAACAGTTCCATATTTCCAGGCAACTTAGCAGGTCAGTTGCCTTTGGGTTCTTTGCATGACTGAGTTAAAGAGCTAGAATATATAGAAAAGCTTAGTGAATTGTGTTTGTAATTTCACCGAACAGCCACAGGTAAAACTGGAGTTTGTTGGGGCTTCAGGTATAACCACTGAAGTGGTTGCTTGCGATTGAATTGCAGCTCTGTGGAAATACATTACTGAAATGGGACAAGTGACTGGTAGGTATTTGTGGGTGACAGTTGGTTCTGATGTTTGTCCATATAAAGATTCTTCCTTTATATGTATCACACGCAAATAGAAAATTAAGCTAGGAAATAAGATTGAATTGTTTTGAAGAAGGAAACTTACTGCTAAGAAAACAAAACTTTCCCCTATGATAACAGTAATCTCAAGCCATACTGTATTTGCAGAAACTTTGCCTTAAAAAGCAAAGCTTTTCAATTTATTATACTGATAAGCTAACTCTGTTAAAATAATCAGAGAATTTTTTTTTTATTAACCACTGAAAGTATTTAAGGATGTCAATGAAAGTGAAAATGTTTAAGGTACAAAGTCCCTAATTACTGCTGAAACCCAAATTAACATGAAACTATTAACGCCCAAATAGCATTTGCCAATGTATCATCTGGGGCACATTTTCCCCTGGCAATGCTTCCTACCACTGCTGGGTGAATAGTCAGTAATTATTACCGGGTAGCACACATTTCACAAAAACTGTCAGAACAAGCAATTAGTCAGGAATGATAAAATGGCAATAAAAGAGGTAGGAATAATGAATTGGCAGTGTAAGTCATCAATGTGTGATACATACATTTCTTAAAATGTTTTATAGCCTACTGGCTTTTAAATGTAATCATGACTGGTAAAAGTAGATGAAATTTGATTTAGGGACTTGAAAATGTTTAACTCTCCCTTGAAAGTGGGCTGTGTTTGTTTGATTATCTTGGCCCTCACCATCCCATAAACGACTATGGAATTCTCTGTAAGGAAATCTGCTGTAGACCTGGGGCCATTGACTGAAGGTGTTTATTACAGAAAGTTGTACAAATGCCTCAGCTATAATATGATTTCACAGCATGAATGCAATGAACAGTAAGTCTCCAGAGAAGCTGTAAAAACGTTTGTGGCAGCTGAGCTCTAAGGTTAGAGTTTAAGACAGAATTGATTGTAAAACTTTGACTTTTGCTATAACTTTAAACCTTTCAGCAAACAACTTAAGTGGTCCAAGAATGCTAAGTATGATGCCTTATTTTTTAGTTCCTGCAAATGAACATATAGGAACAAATACAAAGATGACCCTAAACATCCGGGTTATCACCGGCACACTTTTATATTTTTCTATTTTACCAAGTCACACACATATAGATATATAGCTGTAATTTAGACTGTGCTACTTCTAAAAATAGGCCACTGCAATTCTCATTTTGAAAAATGCTCAAGCTTACTAGGCATAACAATTTAAATCATTAATTAGTAACAAGTGATGATCTGTTATGCTCCATTTCTCCTTTGACTGTTGAAATCACACCCTAGAGGTAACTATATTATAGTGATGGATGAAGTATTTGGGAAATCTCCGTGATCCAGAACTTCTAGGATGCAAAATAATATTTTACAGGTGTGCAACCAAAAAAGAGTCATTTAACATAATGTTTCTCGCCCTATAATTCATATTCCTTTGACTAGAGAAAGAGAACTGCTCATTTGTGAATTCTTGAAGGTGGTGACATCTGACATATATCTGACATGGGGGACTGAATTTCATATCCATAATTAAGCATCAACTTTCATGCTTCACTCTCATGCTTGGCAATATTGTACCGACATTATAGAAGAGTAGTGCAGAACTTGCTGTTATGTGGCAGAGTTTTCAATGAGCATATTTCCAAGCTCTCTATCAAGTAATGGATTAGAAATTGGCTTTGCATTCAACTTGGTTGGCAGTTGTTGTTTGGTACACAGGTCTCATGAGACAGTTGAGTGCAGCTACAGAGTAGCTACATGGAATTCTGTGTAGCATTACATGGTCATGTTAAAGATAATAGATTTTCCATGCAATTACAAAAAATTTTGAGGGTTTACTTTCACATTATGGTGTGAGGCTGGAGCCTCACAGCACTAACCTGGAGAACGCAGAATTCAGGATACAGTGGATGTGTTTTTGATCCTATCCAAGGGGATTTATTCTAGAAATACCCAAAGGGTCCCATTGTACCAAGGCTACATTTATAATAGAGCCCTATGGCTGGATCCTGTGGAGAGCATTACAGTATAGTTTCAGGTCTCTATGGGGGAAGAAAAGCAATTGATATTAAAAAAAACCCAGCATTTTTTTTACTACAGGTATTTGTTTATGCATAGTAATGTCTTATTAGGAATGTCAATTGAGTTAAGATATCCTAAGCACTAAGTTGATAAGTTTATATTTGTTACACATGAACAACTTAGAGGTTGTTCAGACTGTAGCACATTCAATATTCTGTTTCTGAGAGAGCCAAGAGGGTGGTATTATAAGGTTTCCCAATTATTTTCCATGCTGCGATCTCCAAGGGTTAGCCTTCTACTCAAACATCCTGTAACATACACTTGACATTCGTGATAAAGCTACCCATGAATCAGGGTTCTCCTTGCATTTTTCTTCATTTATATTGAATTTTAGTTTTGGCCTCTAATACCTCCTGTCTTCATCCACTGGGGTATAAAGTGCTACTTTCTTTCTTGTATTACCTGACACTATTTCGTTCACTCATCATGGGAAAATCCCCAAATTCTTTGAGCCTACGTTTCTTCATTTGAAATGTCAGAATAATAACCAGTTTTATCTCAAAATGGAATGGATTCTAGTAAATACAATTTCCTAGCACATAGTAGGTATTATTTTTTTCCAGAATCTATTACTTCTGTGTTGTTTGTACCTTTTTATAGAATTCAATTATATTCCCTTTCAAGTTTATTCATTTGAGATTGATGAATCTTATTTATTAATATGAACATTTCTACATACAGTGGTCCCCCCTTATCCACAGTTTCATTTTCCATAGTTTTAGTTACCCGTGCTCAGTTGTGGTATGAAAATATTAAATGAAGAATTCCAGAAATTAACAATTCAAAAGTTTTAAATTGCATGCAGCCATCCTGAGTAACATCATGAAATACTGCAGTGTCCTACTCCATGCCACCTCGGATGTGAATCATCCCTTTGTTTAGTTTATTTATGCTGTAAGAGTATATACATACAGTACAATAAGATATTTTGAGAGAGAGAGATGGCGTTCAAATAACTTTTATTACAATAGATTGTAATTGTTCTATTTTATTACTTGTTGTTAATCTTTTACTGTGCCTAATTTATAAATTACACTTTATCATAGATATGTATATAGGAAAAAACAGTATATATAGGCTTTGGTACTTCCTGTGGTCAGGCATCCACTGGGGGTCTTGGAATGGCCTGTGAATAACTGATGTACCTCCCATTATTTTACATGGGATCATATTGTACATAGTACTTTGTTCACTTTATTTTTTTCTCTGAATATATTGTGAACTTCCTTCTGTCAATAGAATCATTCAATCACATAAAGGCACTGCGGTTTATATAAATAATCCTGTTTTAAGACATCTAGATTGTTTCCAAAGATTCCCTATCTTTCTTTTAACCATATTCCCTATGTTTGTGTGTAACCCAGGAAGCAAAACAAAACTAAAAATGTTGTGTTTTTTTACATGTTTGGCTACTTTCTGCAGATATATACATTTAAAAAAATACTTTCTGGTGCATATTGCCAAATAACCAGATATGGCACAAATTTATACTCCTAAAGTAATGTACTAATAGTCTTAATTTTTTTTTCCTCAAATTGTAGCTAAAACCTGGTGTCTTGTTTTTAGCTTATAGTTCATTGTATCTGAGGCTAAAATTATGTTTTGGTTTACTTATTAAACTTGTTCTTTGTTTAATTTTTATTTTATCATTTATAAAAATTTTATTAATCTTATTTTTCTCTTGTGGTTTGTGGTTGCTGTCTTTTTCTTATTGCTTCATTAGAACTATTAACATTTAAGGAGTTTACTATTTGTCATTGATGATGATTACAATAATAATTAGATTTTAGAGTTATAGAGTTATGGCCTGTTACTTTTTATTTCATACATGTAAAGAAATATTATTATTATTA
>NW_017731995.1:1082912-1088667 GCF_001890085.2 Hipposideros armiger
GTGGTCTGGCATCCTTCAGCGGACCAGCCTCAGCTGGTTCTTTTTCAAGAAACAGCATGAGAAAGTTTGCAGCATTATTGAGGCACAGACTTGGACCGGGCACAAGGTCACTTCTGCTTTATTCTTGTGGCTGAAGTCTCTACCTTTTGAAGAAAGAAGCTGCAAAGTCATAGGGCAAAGTGAGAAATGGGGGGTAGTTTTACAATCTACCATCAAGACAAGGCTGCTAAAAAATAGAGACATCTTTCAAAAAGATGCTAATCTGTTTTTGGCAACTTTTGTATCTGTTGCCTCTTCAAGTTCTCGAGATTTGTACCTTCATGGCTAATATCAGTGCAAATTATTATTCTATACAAATAATCATAGCTAATCATCATTGACTCTATACTACCTTCTCGGCATATTGGTGTTCCCCATTCCTTTTCTTATTTAACTTTTACAACTACCCTTCAACGTAGTTATATATATATTTTTTATCATCTCTATTTTAGAGGAGAGTAAGCCTTAGAGAAATAAGTCCCATATTCCTGGTCAGGATGCTAATAAGCAGCAGAGCCAGGATTCTAATCCAGGTTGGTGGTGGTACAGAATTTTCCATACGGTACTGTCTTCCTGCCTTCCTCCATTAACCCTGTCTATTGGCTCTTGCATATCAGCCAAAACAAAGAGAGAAGCAAACAAACACGGGCCTGTTAAGTGACTTGTACTTTGTGTTCAGTACACATAAATGAATGCATGCCAGAAGCTATGGTTTTGAGACGTACTTATTTTATATACAATTATTACAAAAAGTAAGCTAGAAAATACTGTGGAGGTCCCTTCTCTACCTACCGTGTAGCAGCACTTAACGCTTTCAGAAACTCTATTCTAATTGGTAGCCATGTTCCTATAGCAGGATGAGCCAATTAACTAAGTTTCCATCCAGCTTCTTGCTAAAATGTCAGGACTAAAACAGGATTCATTTAAAGGCATGCAATAAAAAATGGGGTCCATTTAAAACAAGACATCCTAGGCTGTAGTCCTAATTAGAAGACTGAAATGATTGTTAGCCCCGAAATTGTAAGATGTTTTCAGTGTTTTCCTGGTTTTATTAGATGTTCTGTTTAATATCACCTGAGTTGCTGAGACATTTTTGGACATGAAATAACCTTCACACAGAATACAAATAATTGGCTTGGGTGCATATGGACTGTATACATTGACAGGATAACTGTTAACCTGGGCTCCTTACAAACCTCAGAATCATCCTGAGTTTCTCTTTTCCTTTTACTTCCATCACTCGCCACCTGTACTCCCTCCCCCCATGCCAATTTCTCAGCACATGCTTGTCAACCTGTGTATGACATCCCTTTCATTTTTCCTCTTTTCTACGTGGTTCCTGCCACTGTCCTGGTCCTGACTCATCTTTCTTCTGGAATGCAGAAAAACCTAACAATTTTCCTGACTTTAGTGCCTCTTTCACCCACATTGATTTCAGTTAACACTTCAAGATAAATACCTCAATTTTTTTCATTTTAACGTGGCTTTAGTGCTTCTATTATTGATTACCCTTGTCTTTCTAGAATTGTCTCTCAGATTATTAGATGGCTCGGAGAGGCCTATATGTCTGATGGAAAAATCTCCATTGTACTCCAGTCATTTTTAGGTGACAATAGGGCAGCGTTGGGGAAGTAGAGCTAGGACAGGGAAGAATGGCTGGACGTAATTCTGACCAGGTTACAGGATATTGATTGCCACTCACTGCATTATGATGGAGGGATCAGATGGCTACTGTAGGTCAGGTAAACTGCAGACTGCATCCTGGGAAATCAGCTAACATTCGGTGGGTAAGTACCATAAAATGTAGTTTTTTGCAGGAATTGTGCAGTGGTCTAGAATGAGTCAGCTAGAGAGGCACTAGGCGTATGGAAGTAAAGCTGACTCCCCAAAACCCCGGTGAAGAGTTAGGGTCACAGGAAAGGTGTAGGAGGCGGGTGCATGATGACGCTGGATGTGTGTGCACAACGGGGTTGGTATGTGGTCATCACTGGCTTTTTAGAGGGGCCCATGCACTAGATTCTTCCCATCTGATTTTAGGAGAGGAGAGCTGTGTGTAGAATTTCCTTCCCATTCTTACCGGGCAGAGCCTTAACTTCATAGAAAACTGCAAATAGCAGAGGAATAAACATGATACCAGAGAAACTATTTAAATGATTTTTACAGATGAAAAATGCCCAAGCTTATTAATAAACAAAGAGCTGTAATTTGAAATGAGATAAAATGTTTCATTGATAAAATTGCACATGTAAAAGTGTTGGTGGTCAATGTTGCTAAAAATGGGTGGAGGTATATATATTTCCTGGGATTTCAGAGAGTTGTTAACTACCCTTTGAGAGTTTGGGGAGCTCATCTTTGGTATCACCTCCTACACTGCTGGAGATTTTAGTACAAAATGTTAGAATTTGGTTTGGTGAGATGTATATATTTATATTTTAAAATATTCTTTAACGTTTACTTTTGCAATCAGAAAAAACTTACACATTTTATTTTTAAAAAGTATTGACTAATAGATTTCATATTTGTTCTTATTAACGAAGATGAAAGTTTTTCTTGTTTGTGCTTATCTTAGGGATAATGACCATGGAGGATTGTATTATTTTCAAATGAATCTCTATGTTACTACTAATTATTTGAATGACAGTGTCACTAGTTTTTAACATGCTACATCTAAGTAGAAGCATGAACACATAGCACTTATTTAAATAGCAACATTAGGATGGAAATTCTTCACAGAGAACACCAGAGATATCACGAGAAAGGAAGGGCTACAGAGGAAATCATAATTACGCTGCTGACAACTTCTTAACTAACCTCCTAAGTCTCCCATCAATAGCTGAAAAATCAATTTTCTTCCTCTCAGATATCTTCCCAGTCTTAAGGCTAAGACTTGCTTTAAACTGGATGAATCTGGAGGTTTTGGGGGATTACTTTATCAGGATAAATTTATTCAGTTGGTGATATGTGAATATTTACAAACATATGTTGGTAAACTTAAAAGTATAAAACTGGATACAATGGTTGATACTTACTAATTTAACAAAAGAGATTACTTAACCACCCTCTTTATGCTAGTAAAATATTTGCATAGGGTAAGTTTCTGGAGGAATTCCAGCCATTCACAGTGCATTCCCTTCAGCAGCATCTTCCATGCCACTGGAGACGCTGTATAAACAAGGAGCCAGGTCATTTTATGAGGTCATGATTGCAGTTTTATCTACGGACGTATCAGGCTGTGAGATGAGCTCTGGTCTGATCTGATAGGGCGCTGATGCTTGCAGCACTGCTTCAGTGGTTTACACGAGGCATCTGGAGCTGAGATTGTAAAACTTGGAGGCAGCAAGACAGAGTGTGAGTCATTTCTACTCCATGCTCTCAGGAGAGTTAAAGGCAGGGAACAATGTGCTGTCCCCTTCCCTTTACACCCATTTTTCCACAAACGGCACCAGCTCTCTGCTTGGCCCACGAGTCTCTGCCATAAGGCTGAGGGACATGGTGGAAAAAACCAAACAAACAAAACCAACCAAGTTATTTGTGAAGTAGCTGAGATAAAGAAATAGAAGTGCAATTGGCTAGCTGCGTTAGGTAAAGTTCTTTAACAATTGAAACCCCTGTAATGCGATGCTGATTATTTCTAATGATTTACAATAAATCAATTAAATGATGTGCTTATAAAAGACTTTTAAACTTCTGAATCAAAGATTCATTTAACCTATATGGGATTTAGCTATTTATCAATAATACCATGATTAGCATAGACCTATTTGGATACTTAATATTGCTCTGACATTTTTGCAAATCAATTTCTTTGAATAAACAAACAAGTTTTCTATAGAGAGCATAAAGACAAAAGGCTATCGGTCTCATGGCCACAGTAAATAATTCTCTGGCCACGTGGTCAAATACCTTTTCCCTCTTGAAATGCTATTACATTCCAGAGAAATAATAGAGCTTAAGAGTGCTTATCCTCTCATGTCATACCTGCAGTATACCTCTGTATCACAACCGCAGGTAAGATTCTCCCAGAGTCCAAGTCAGGAAGCAGCTTTCAGTCTTGAAGAACAGGTAGATTCCGGAAAATGAGGAATCAGTCGTGTTTCTTTAGGCAAGATAAGAAAGATAAGGGAAAGAAATAAGAAAAAAATAATGTGGCTACTGTGGAGATATATCTATATCTATATCTATATCTATATCATCTATATCTATCTATATCTATCTATCTATCTATCTATCTATCTATCTATNAAAAAAATGTTTGAAAAAAAGAAACCAAAGCCAAACCTTTAAACTGTTATGATTTCGTGGGACTAACCACAAAATATGAGCTTCTGTGTTTAAATTACTTAACATTTAACAGTAAGTCACAAAATTTCAGCTTGGGGGGCATGTTTCCATTGCATTATATTTACAGCAAGACACAGTCATTCATCAGAGGTTTTGTAACAGACCAAGGATCCCTTCAACCACTGCTTTCATTTAATGCCATGAAATGTAGTTAGTAAGTGTCTTTTGAAAGGCAGCTGATTTAGTATAAACCAAAATACCGCAATGCATGCTCATAACAGAAGTTTTGTTTCACATAAAATAATGCACCGTAATAAACCCCTTTTCTTCTGTGTTGCTCTTGGCTCCAGAATTTCCTAATGAGGAGCAACGGGCGCTCAGCAATCACTAAGAGGCTTCTTAACTTGACAGTTATTATGTCTAATAAGTAGACAGACAAGAGTATTCAGGCAAAGTCCCATTGAGGTATCCAGCCTTACCTGGCTAATTCTTACTAATGACTGGGAAACAAATCATATGCCTTGAGATTGTCCACAAGGCACTGGCTCAGGAGAAAAAAAACACAGAGAGAGTATAAAACTTTACTAATGAGCAGAAATAGCATTGGCACATGTTTAATTTGGTTTTGCTTTTGGTCTTATTCCTGTAACACCTTCTGAATCCATATAAATACATAGTTCTGCAACGTTGCACTCTTTTTGTTGATAATATGGAGCCTGATGGTTATCCACCACATTTATTGAGTTTCTTGTGTGGGCACAGTGTCTTCAAAGGATTCAGAACTGAACGGTACATTTTAAAATAAGGTATAGAAAGCAATGCTTTTTAGAAACAGCCCTTTAATTAGGGAGATGAAATAAACATATTCAAGTAGAAAACAGCAAAAAAAATTTTTTATAGTGCTAAGTAATCTATGTAAAATGATTGTGGGATGGGTTAATGGCACTTTGATTTCTGATCAATGCTTTTATTAGAATGTCACACAAGCATCCATATGCCGTTTAATACAACGAGCCTACTCTGTAGATATTATTGTTTTCTCCTTTTGAAAAATGAGGAAACTCAGTCCTGCATAGGTTGACTAATTTGCCCACTCCCTCAGCGAACAGGCCACGGAACAGGATGTGGGCTCATCCTTTCTACCTCCAGAGCCTGGGTTCTCTGCAAAATGCCAAGCAGAGCTCTGAAGCCCTTACCATGCACACTCGCACCCAACTTGGGCTCACACTCATTTTGTCTGCCTCCTGATGTGAAATTTGAGGTTGCCTGTCTTTTCCCTTCAAATAAAAATCCTGCAGAAGACTTTTCAGAGTCAGAGCTGAGATTGATTTCTATGATTCATTTGTCACTGTGAAAAGAGATTAGAGCTGAAAGAAAAGTGACTCATATGATGGCTCATGTTCACTGCTGCATGACTGGCAGCTTCTAGAACAGA
>NW_017731995.1:1094212-1121484 GCF_001890085.2 Hipposideros armiger
CATCACTGTCAATAAAACTACAACCACTGTATAAGCCGCACCCAGTTATCTGACTGCCCTCTAGAGTGATAAACATATGTATTATATGCATGTATAATTATATATATGTATATGTATAATTATCATGAGAAATAACGTGGAAGATTATTGATACTACCTATGTTATCACTACTTGAAATTGAACTCACTATCAGGGTCTGAAGATAAAAGCGATAACCATAATTTTTGCACCCCAATATATATGTCTCCAAGATTCTGAGAATATTCTATTCCTCTTGGGAGAAACCCCGCATCAGACTCCTAGTGTATGGTTTTGTCCTGAGGTCCTAATGAGACAGTCAGGTGAAAGTCCTGGTTAACCAACCTTAAAGAACATCATGTGCATTAATCACAGCCTAGGCTGAGCTTGGCTCAATTCTTTTTTAACAAGTGTCTTCTTGTTAAGGGTTAAAAATGTCTTAGAATTTTAATAAATAGTTTTTAGTATATTTGCTACAAAGGGTCATGAATTCAGATGTCTTTAGGGGCTTGGCAATTATAAACGCAAAGGTTGTGTTGGACGGTGGTTGTCCAAATGCAGTCCTGGGACCAGTAGCATCAGCGTCACCAGGGAACTCATAAGTAATGCAGATTCTCAGCCCCCACTGAAGACCTAGCAGATCAAAAACTTGGCCTAAGGCCAGCAATATGTGTTTGAACAAGTGCTCCAGGTGATTCTGATTCATGCTCAAGTTTGAGAACAGCCAGTGTAGACTAATTGGGAGTTACAGACTACAGTGAACTAGAGATTGAAAGCATTCAAATCCAAGTTCAAAATACTAATACCACACATGAGGGAAGAGTTTAATCCATGGTACACCAGTTTATGTCTACAGGTTTAAAGGGATTTTGACACCTTTAATTTCTAGAATGGTCAACTTTTAATTGGTTGTCATTCAACTATTTAGAAAACACTCTCCTGTGGTTATCTACTTCGTTGTCCCCAGTTATACATATGCCCTCTACACAGCACAGTCTTAACCATTCAAATCATTTGGAGTCAATGGGACCTCATATAATGAGAATGGTAGACCATGTGTACACATTTCAAAGAATGGAGTGATCTGTTTCAGTTGGCTTTCTTATTGGTTTGAGAATCTGTAAATCTTATAAAAAGGCTTTCTGAGCTATCTAATCCAACCTGTTCATTTTATAGGTAAGAAAAGCAAGTTAAGAGAGGCTGAGCAACATGCTAAAGATCAAACAATAGATGCAGTAGTGGTTATGTTGTAATGGTGATTAAGAGGAGAAGTTAAATATGTGTGTACTACAAATTGGAAAAGCTCTATGCTTTTTGAAATAAATGTTCATACTTATGAATTATAAAGACATACAGTAACATGTAGGAAATAAACATTTTTGATAAGAATGCACCTATGAAATTATAATCAAGGCCAGTGTGAAATGATTCAGTATTCACTTCATAAAGGAATGGTATGAGAATTCTTTAAGTATTCCTATTATAATTAGCATATTAAAATATGTGCAGCATGTAGCATAACAAAATAACTCAGTTTTAGCATTCTGTCTGATCCTTTTATCTGTGGAACGTAGGTTCAAGTGCTAGATATACTTGGTGCTTCCGTCACTAAATGAAAGATTTGTAAGAAAAAGGTTCCCTTTGCCAAGTTTCTGCCCTGTCCTACATTCTAGAATTCTTGGCACACTGTCAATACTCAATAAATATTTGTTAAGTAGATGAAAGTGAAGACATTCACTTTCCTGCCTGTTCACATCCCTATTTTTCTGAAATTATGCTCCTGTAGACTTAACGGTGTGCCAGTGGGGCCTTTCACCATGACATGTGTACGTAACAGGTAGGAGTAGGATAAATTTGGCCAATTACTCCTTTGTCCTGAAAATATAGAATTGGGACATGGAGATTTCATGAAACTGTGTTCAACATTTGAACTGGGTGCCATTAGGTTGGCTATTTTCTGTGAATTTTTCAGTGGGTAAGTAACGATTACCACATACCGTCTTAGGTGATAAGAATACTTCAGTCAATAAAGCATGGTCTTATGCTTGCATTTATTGGCATGCATACATTATTAAAATGCTTAGATAAATAATGTTAAGAATAAGTTAGTGTTATAAAGAAAAATAAAGCAGGGCGAGATGATAGATAGCAAAGGGAGGTATTATTTTAAGCAGGGTAGTCAGGGCCTGACTCTCTGTGCTCGTAACATTTGATGAGAAACTTGAATGAAGTTAGGAACAAATTGTGTGGATAGCTTGGAAGATAACCACCCAGGTGGGGAAAACAGGAAGCACAAAAGCTCAAAAACATGAAGACCAAGTTGGCTGGGGTGCAATGAGCAAAGTGGGTGATGGTGGGAGATGAGATGGGAGACACAATGAGGAGCCTCATCCTTTGGGATTGGAAGGTCAACATAAGAACTTTCTCTCATGGCACTGTTAAACCTCTTAAGAGTTTTAAGAAGGGGAGGAATTTATGTTGTCAAAAGATCATTCTGGGTGACAAAAAAAATGGGAACTGGTAAACCGATGAAGGTGTGACATTGGTCAAGGAGGAAGTCATAGTGGTGGATGTGCTGATGATTAGATTCAAGATATATTTTGAAAGTACAGCTGAGAGGATTTGCTGTTGGTTTGGATATGAGCTGTTAGGTAAAGAGCAAATTTACTGGGTGAATCTACTAGGTGACTGTGGTGCCATTTATGGAAATGGAAACACTTAGGGCAAAGCAAGTTAGTTTGGAGTTAAGGTGGCAACGGAATCAAAAGTTTGGTTTGGGCATGTTACATTTAGAAAGCATATTAAGCATGGAAGTGAATACATTAAGTAGGTGCCAGGATATGTGTCTAGAGTTTAGCAGAGTGATTGACAAGGACAGTTTTACTGGATTAGTGGGGAGAAGAAGATGTGTGAGGTGAGCTCCGGAGCGAATAAGAAGCAATGAAGTAAAGACAGAGGATAACAAGCGCCACAGTGAGGTTTTGAAAAAGAGTGGAGAATCTCAGAGGATTGAGGATCAAGGATATTTTTTTTATTAAGGTAGATATTTTAAAGTATTATAATTTGAACATATGTATGACTAAGAATGATCTAGTAGAGAGTGGAAAAATGATGCAAGAGAAGGGGATAATTACAGGACTGACATCCTTGAGCAGGTGAGACGAAAAAGGGATCAAGTTCATTGATGGAGGGGTTGGCCATTGACAGGGAATAATTCATCTGTTGTAGTAAGAATGAAGTCAGGGTGTGTGGGGATAGACACAGGCCCTTTGGTAGGTATGATGGTAGGGAGAATGTTTAAGTGCTTTTGGGGTTACCTCTTCTTTTCAGTGAAGTATAAGATAAGGTTATCAGTTGGGAGGGATATGTGGGAAGGGGTGTTAGAGATTTCAGGAGAGAAGAAGTGTAAAATTATCTTCTCAAATCATGTAAGTGAATAAATTAAGAAAGTATCTCATGAATGAAAGAAGAGTGAATGAAGAATTAATCTGAAATCTAAAAAGACCAAGAGGTTGAAGAGAGATTTGGAAAGGGTGACCTTGGTTCCGGTTCCACAAAAGGCTCAATTATTTGTGTTGCCCTTGGTTACATCTCTTTTTCATAAATTCACCCCCTTTCCCTGCCACTTTTTGAAAATAGTTACTTTTCAACCATCATTGTTTCTTGATGAAGATGCTGTACAAAATTAGGGAGATACTATTGTGATATGTTAACCAACCTATATTTGGTCCTGGTAGTTTCTTTAAAGCCTTTTCCCATTCAATCAGCAACAATCATTGCTTCAAAAAGCAGATGACAGAAGAGTTCATTTTTAACTGTAGAATTGCTAAACAAAACTGAAGGAGACAGAAATTGAAGTTTATGATTTTAGAAAATCATTTTGAAGAACATGAGATCAATCAGAGTCAGTTTGTTATCACTCTGAGGGAAAATGGGTATAAAGTGCTTCTAAACCTTTTGCAAGTCATGGCACTCATAAAAATTTATAATATTTGTAGAGGCAACTAACTGTGGGCTCCCTATACCACGCCATACCCAGCTTTCCCCAAGGAATGAGATGATGAAAATCTTATCACACCTGGAGCACATTTATAGCACAGATATGCTGTGGTATATACCCATTGGAAGTTCTGGTAGAGGGCGGAAAAGGGCACAGATACCAATACCTGTCCATTAGGGGGTTCTGAAAATAATTGAGCTACAATTATTCCACACTCATGTTTCTGGCTTGACTATTGTGATTTTTTTTTTTTTAAAGAGAGAGAGAACATTTTATGAATAAATATATGGGAAGGTGAGAGAATTTGGTTTCTTATTTTCCTTCCTTCCAACTGCCTCTAAAATCTCAGACAATGAATTTTTCCTTTCTTTAGGGATGTTATGTGTATATACATACGCATATATATGAGCATACATATATACATATATGTGTGTATATGTGTATGTACACACACACACACATACACACACTATAGTGTGCCACTGAAAGGAACAGATGAGAATTGAAAATTGTATAATAGATAATGTATGAAAGCAACTAGCACACAGGCCGGGTATAATATTTGCTTTAGAAATTTGTTGAATGAATTGAATGAAACTTTAATGAATGGAGAAGCTTAAAACTTCCTAATTGGGAGTGTCCTGCACCTTTGATTCTGTTAACATGGGTTTTAGCTTCTTCTTGTTGAGTATGACTTTTTATTTTGGAGTGATTTAAAAATGTAGTTTAAATGAAATCATAGAACTGTTAGGGATCTAAAAGCAAGTTATTAATTACCTTTAAAGTAGAAATTTCTATTCCTCTTCTGAGATGTTTTCTCTGGGCTATGAAGTAATTTGGGTAAAAATTGTGATTATTAAAAGTGTTAAATGCACATTGATGCCACTCGTGCTGGAAATGAACTTCCTTCAAGGTCCATGATCCGTGAAAGAGGGGATGGAGTTTCCTAAATGACTTATAATGGGTTGCCAGAAATAAATCACAACATTTGACCATATGGAGTTTAAGTAAGAAAGAAGCATACTTGGGTCAGTACAATATCGATCCTAATTTGGGGATGATAGCACTCCTAAGAGTTATAATCTACTTAATACACAAATTCCTCAGAGGAAGTAGAAAAAAGTGAACAAGATCAATAAGTAAATCAGCAAAAAAATCTATGCATATAATTTTGTATTGATTTCTCATTGTCTATAAATTAGAAAACTTGACTGATATTGAATGTGGAAAAATTTAAAACCCAAACAAAAATGGTGGAGCTTGAGAGGAATATAAGTGTGATTCCCAGAGTGTGGAACACACACCATGTGTGGTCAGATGATTACAGGGAGAAGAAACACGAGTATTTGGATTTGAGGGCACAAGCATTCAAGGGGAAAGTCCAAGATTTTTTTACATCTTGCTCCTAAAAATATATGTCATTTCTTGAGAAATTTAAAGACGTTTTTGTCATATTTTCCCATTAATAAGCAAAACAAGGTGAAATTGAAATTATTTTTATGTACAGTCCATCCAGACAAACTGCAATAATTTCAACTGCCTTTTTTGCTAAATTGAGTAATCTGTTGTAGTTTGTCTTGTGTTCTGGTAATTTGGTGTGAAGATACAGATAGCCTTCTGTTGTTTTGTTTACAAGGTCTCTTAATTCTATGGCTCCCCTGGCAGTCATTCTTTTTTTTTTTTCTTTTCCTAAAAGTAACAGAGTTACAAGTGCAAAACATTTATTTAATTTGTTTAGATTTATAAAACCATGCCCATGTTATAGGCCTTTGGGGCCATGAACTAGATAAGAACATATGGCATCATCTATTATTTTCTCAACTCTACTTATGTGGTGAGGCATTGTTTAAATGTCAATGAGCAAATCGCAGATTGGTCTCCTTGGAACACTGATTTTTTGGATAATGCTCATTAAATTTAATAAAAGGACACTTTATTTTCTTTAAGTAACCCACCAAGGCCATGGCTTTCAATCTTTTAAGGATAGTCAGAAATATTCACAATGCCCTTTCTACTCCTGGAAGGCCGAGCAACCTATTAGCCATTGTTGAGCTTATTATTTAAAAAATGTCTCAGTAGTGTACTGTAAGTAAACATACGGTGTATTCAGATTGTCAAAGGTCATGACACTTTTCAGCACTGATTGTCCTACATGTGGCAAGTCAAGGAATATACCTTCAGAGAGCATTATTTTTTTCACAGTTTATATTTCTGTGATTAATGTTGGCAGAATGGTTACAACTGTTTTAGACAATGTAAAAATGACTGCACTGAACAGGAAAGAATGGATGGAGTATGCCAGGTCGAAATTTCTGAAAACCAAAACCAAGTGTTTTTTTTTTTTTTTTTTTTACCAGAAGCCAAATCTAGAAAACATGGGTGAAACATAGAACTTTCTCAGTGTCTTTGTTCTGCTTTCTTCCCAAGTTCCTACTGGTGTTTGTATTAATATATACACACATATGCACATGCACACACTTTCAGGTCATTTTCTGATGGTAGGGTGGGTGAATCACTGCTTTTTCTCCCAATTTACATCGTGGCTTTTATTACCATTTCTATCAGAAAGGCTTAGCTGAACCCTTACAGTGCTCATATGTTAAAGATACCCTTATTTTTGCTATAAAAATTTAATACCATCAAGAATTTAAATTGTACTGGAATTATATTATGCTTATTCTGCTTTCTTGGACAGGTCCAAATGGCCTGTTGAAAATCTTTGATGAGATCTTATATCTGAAGAAAGCTCCATATGTCATATGCTGTTAACACAGAGCCTGTCAAGAAATATGATGTAACTTAAATAATTAGAGCATCAGCCTCTTGAAAATTGGTCTATAGACATTTTTCTCATTTAACAACAAGTACTATTAACATTCAGGAAAACAAAATCTGAAGTTGTAAGAATAAAATATCAAAGAAAATATAGGGGAATTTCTTTAAAATGAACTGGAATGGGTGTTTAATTTTTTCTAGTGGTGTCTCTGAAGAGAAATGATCATTTGTCACTAATGATTTCTAATCTGCTTATTTCGATGAGGCTTAATGAAAGACTGTGACACTGCCTGATATTTAGTAATGCATTTCATGTAGGCTCAAAACATTTTGTGCCTAAAAAGTTATTTTCTCAATATCCACAGCAAAAGAATAGATCTCTGTGCTTACACCTTCCTAAGTACATTTAGCCCAGATCTTGAACTCTGATTCTTGCCGATTTCAAGTTGGCCATCTGTGGAAAACTACAAGCCAATAAATCAACAGTAGAGCTAATTATATTCCTGAATCTTCTCTTACTCTTGTATTCCCCATCTTATGAAATCTGCACTTCTTTTCCTTCCTCAGCACCACCCTGAATCAATGACAAATCTTTTTAGTTCTGCTTCTTTAATAAGAAAACCATCTCAGATGCAGTCAGTATCTGTATTTCCTCTACTTTAGTCCAAGTCCTTTTATTTTTCACTCCTAGATTGCGGCAACACATTCCTAGCTCCTTTTCCTGCCAAGAATTGTGTAATCTCCCATCTTTCAAGGTAACTTTATGAAATGCCAATCTGAACTTGACAACACCTGTTTAAAACCCTGTAATAGCTCCCTGTTCCCATCGTTATGAAATCCAAATGCCTTGGCATAGTATGTGAAGTTTTGGCTTACGTCTCCACTGTCATTAGTCAGTATCGTAAAAGGGGTGCTTTAAAAAGTTATTATGATGTTGTTTCACCTGTCTCATATAGGAGATAGCCTGGCACTGAGCGTCTAAGGAGCCCAGTGGGCTACTAGCTATTAAGAATGAATGGTATGAACAGCTCAGTCATAATTTGGGGGTGAGATACTTCATCTTGTGGAATACTCTTGAGTATTAAACAATACTTTGTTTTAAAGGACAGCTTTATTTGTATAAAGTATGCACTTTAATTGTATAAAGTAGATCCTGTTAATTTTTGGAACTTTAAAATTTTGATATGACTGTCCAACTTCTGGAAAAGTTATAAAAATAGGAATTTCCACATACCCATTTTGTTGCATTTTCCAATTGTTCACATTTTGCTCCGCTTGCTTTATTTTTCATTTTCTCTTTCTCCTATTTCTCTTGCGCCCCACCTCATACACACACAATTTTTTCTTACACTTTTGAGAGTATGCTAGACATAGTCCTTCAATACTCCTAAATATTTCAGTTATACTTCCCCAAAACAAGGACATTATCTTCTAGAACAGGGATCGGCCCGCGAGCCACATGAGGCTCTTTGGGTATGTTCCATCTCAAAAGTTTGCCGACCCCTGGAAGAGCCAGTCCTGTCCCTCACAACAATTTAAAAATTATTCGAGAGCCATAAATATATTTTCTACATAATCACCAGTATGTGAATAATATCCTTTAAAAATTTTATAAATGAAACTATGATAGTTTTATTTTCATTTTCAATTTTACTTCAGAGCCAGATGTACGTACCCAAAGAGCCGCATGTATCTCACCGAGCCACAGTTTGCGGACCCCTGGCGGCTCTTCCGTTTCAAAAGGTTGCTGAGCCCTGTTCTAGAACACATTATATTTTCAAAGTCAGCGTTGAAACAATGCTATTATCTAATCTATAGCCTACATTCAAGTTTTCTCAGTGGTCTCAATAATAAGGAAATCATACAATATGTACACTAATTTTTCCAGCTTATTTTGCATAGTAAACTATTTTTGAAATTCATCCATCTTGCTGAATCATATTAGTGGTTTTCTCCTTTTTATTGCTGAGTAGTATTTCTCTAATATACTATAATTTAATTATTCATTTCTATGTAAGTGAAATATTTGATTTGTTTCATTTTTTGGCAATTATGAGAAAACCTGCTGTGAACATTCTTGTTCGAGTTTTACTGTAGCTTGATGTTTTTATTTCTCTTGGGAAATACCGAGGAATAGAATTGCTGGGTCATAGTATAGATTTATGTTTAACTTTCTACGAAATCTCTAACCTTTCCCAATGTACTTGTACCACTTTACACTCCTTTCGAGAAGTTATGAGTATTCTAGTGCCTCTGCATCATTGGCAATATTTGTTATCAGTTCTAGGCATATTAGATATTTTCTATGAGTTAACTGGTTGTGATTTTAATTTATATTTTCCTAAAGACTTGTGATTGAGCACCTATTCATGTGCTTATTGATCATCATAGTTCTTCTTTACTAAGTATCTAAGTCTTTTCCAATATTTGTACTGAAGTTTTTTTTATTACTGAATTGTAGGAGTTATTTGTATGTCAACATATAAACTTGTGTTAGTTATGTGTTTTGCTAGTATTTTCTCCCAGTGAAAATTCTCCCGTTGAAAAATCTCCCAGTGTGGTTTGCCTATCCACATTTTTCATGGTGTCTTTTTGATGAACACACATCTTCAACTTTAACAAAGTATATTTTAGCATTACAAATAATTTTGGCTTTGCTTTTTATGTCCAGTCTAAGAAATCAATGTTTAATCCTAAACCACAAAAAAGTCTTACATTTTCCTCAGGAAGCTTTAGAGCTTTAACTTCTGCTCTTAAATCTATGATCTACCTCAAATTATTTTTTTCTGTATGATGTGAAATAGTGGTTGAGTTTCGCTTTTTCCATATGAATAGTCAACGATCCCAGAACCATTTGCTGAAAAGACTTTCCTTTCCCAATTTAATTACTTTGGCATCTTTGTTGAAAGTCAATGAAATGAGATTTCTGCTCCTGCCTAATATCTATAAACTGGAAAGAGTAAAGAGTGCCGTGTTCATTCTAAAAACAATCCATAGCTGGATAAACCATAAAATCGTAACTTCTTGAGACTGTCAAAGAGCTGAAGCAACAGGGCAACCAGGTAACATCGAATACAGGGCAGAAATGGTTCCTACAGGGAGTAATGGCACATACAGAGTGGCTTACCTGTGGCAGAGCATGGAAGGAGCAGAGCAGACAAGCAGAGAAGAAGAATCAGTTAAAACTTTAACATGTTGTTGGAGGCCAAGTGTGGGCTGCAATGTCAGATCATAGCGTTCCCCGGCAACTAATCTCTGCTAAGCCTCAAGGAGCTTCACTGGGTATGCACAGCTTGGTATATGGTTAATTACCAAAGGAACTCATATAACATTTCTACAGCTCCTCTTTTCTGGTACTCTGTTCTGCACATAATCCAAGCTGAATTAATTAAATATTAATGATAATTTTTGTGTACTCAGTGTCACTATGGTAAGTGCTCACAATAATTTAAGAACTAGTAAAGCTGTGTGTATGCACATGCAAATGGATACTTTTACTTGAAGCTTTGTAAATTAGAGACATCATCTTTTGAAGGGATGAAAGAACACCAAAGGATGTTATATGTGAAGAAATATTTTTCCTTCATGGTGCTATACACAAAAGTTGTATGGCATAAAGCACTACGTTCATCTGTTTGTCATAAAAATGTCCTTGAGTTTGAAGGCATAGAAACAAAAGTACTAATATTCCTGAATTTGTGAAACAAATATGTAATTATACTGTTCAGGAGCTTTATTTTCAGAAGTTTCAAGGAGCTGCAATTATCTGGAACTATTCATAACTTTTTACATTATGCTTGTGTGTCTTTATATACACATAACTGTTTTTTAAAGATTTTTATTAAAATATGGCTAATGTACAATATTATATTAGTTTCAGATGTACATAATAATTATTCAACATTTATGTACCTAAAGTGATCACCATGATAAGTCCTGCAACTATCTGATACCATACCTGCTATCACAATGTTATTGACTATATTCCCCATGCTGTACATACATCCCCAAGACTTATTTGTTTTATACCTGGAAATTTAATCTTTTTTTATTTCCCCCCATCATTTCTCCCCTTTTTTATATTTTCAATTACAGTTGATGTTCAATATTATCTTATATTAATTTCAAGTGTACAGCATAGTGGTTAGACATTTATATAATTTAAGAAGTGATCTCCCTGACTAGCCTAGTACCCACCTGGCACTATACATAGTTGATGCAATATTATTGACTAGCTTCCCTGTGCTATAATTTACATCCTCATGACTATTTCATAATTACCAATTTGTACTTCTTAATCCCTTCACCCAGCACCCAACCCTCCTCTCATCTGGCAACCATCAGTCTGTTCTCTGTATCTATGAGTCTGTTTCTGTTTTGTTTGTTCATTTATTTTGTTATTTAGATTCCACATAAATGAGGTCATATGGTATTTGTCTTTCTCTGTCCGATTTATTTTACTTGGCATAATACCCTCCAGGTTCATCCATGTTGTCACAAATGGTAAGATTTCATTCTTTTTTATGGCTGAGAAGTATTCTATTGCACACATGTGTCACATCTTTATTCAGTAGCCTATTGATGGGCACTTGGGTTGCTTCCATATCTTGGCTATTGTAAATAATGCTGCAGTGAACATAGGAGTGTATGTATCTTTTCAAATTAGTGTTTTGGATTTCTTTAGATTAATACCCAGAAGTGGAATTGCTGGGCCATAAGATTGGAAGTTCCAGTTTCAATTTTTTGAGGAACCTCCATCCTGTTTTCCATAGTGGCTGCACCAATCTGCAATCCCACCAACATTGCACAAGGGTTCCCTTTTCTCCACATCCTCGCTGGCACTTGTTGTTTGTTGATTTATTGATGATGGCCATCTGACAGGAGTGAGGTGGTATCTGATTATGGTTTTAATTTGCATTTCTCTGATGATTAGTGATGATGAGCATCTTTTCATATGACTGTTGCCCACCTGTATGTTCTCTTTAGAGAAATGTCTATGCAGGTTCTCTGCCCATTTTTTAGTTTGATTGTAGTTTTTCCCTTAATGTTAAATTGCATGAGTTCTTTATAAATTTTGAATAGTCATTCCTTATTGGATATATCATTGGCAAATATCTTCTACCATTCAGTAGGTTGTCTTTCTGTTTTGTTCATGGTTTCCTTTACTATGCAAAAACTTTTTAGTTTGGTGTAGTCTCATTTGTTTATTTTTCATTTTGTTTATCTCCTTGAGGAGATTGATCAGAAAAAGTATTACTAAGAGCAATGTCAGAGAGTTTACTGCCTATGTTGTCTTCTGGGAGTATTATAGATTTTTGTCTTACATTTAAGTCTTTAATCCATTGTGATTTTATTCTTGTAAATGGTGTAGGAAGCTCATCTAATTTCTTTTTTTTTTTTTGCATGTATCTATCTAGTTTTCCCAAGACCAGTTATTGAATAGACTGTTTTTACCCCTGTGTGTATTCTTACCTCCTTTATCATAGATTGACCATATAGGCAAAGTTTTATTTCTGGGCCTGCTATTCTAATAGTTCCATTGATCTATGTGTCTGTTTTTATGCCAATAGCATGCTGTTTAGATTTCTATAGCTTTGTAGTATAGTTTGATATCAGGTATTATGATACCTCCAACTTTTTGTTTCTTAAGATTGTTATGACTATTCAGGCCTTCTATGGTTCCATATGAATTTTAGAATTATTTGTTCATGTTCAGTGAAAAATGCCATTGGTATTTTAGTAGGGGTTGCATTAAATCTATAAATTGCTTTGGGTAGTATGGACATTTGAACTATGTTAATTATTCCTATCCATGATCATGGTATATGTTTTCATTTATTTGTATCTTCTTCATTTTTTTTTCCCAATGTCTTATAATTTTCCAAGTACACATCTTTACATATTTGGTTAAATTTATTCCTAAGTACAGTAAAACCTTGGATTGTGAGTAACTTGGTTTGCGAGTGTTCCACAAGATGAGCAAACATTTCTAATACATTTTAACTTGGTAAATGAGCAATGTCTTATAATACGAGTAGTTTGTTTCTGGAATAAATTATGCTTGCAAACCAAGGTATTATGTATTTTACTGTTTTGATGTAATTATAAATCGGATAGTTTCCTTAATTTTTCTTTCTAATAATTCATTTTTGGTGTAGAGAAATGCAATCAATTTCTGAATATTTATTTTGTATCCTGCTACTTTACTGCATTCATTTATCAGTTCTAATAGTTTTTTTTAGCAGAATTTTAACGTTCTCTGTATATAGTATCATGTCATCTGCAAATAATGAAAATTTTAACTCTTCCTTTCAAATGTGGATGCCTTTTACCTCTTTTTATTGTCTGATTGCTGTGACTAGGACTTCCAGTACTAAGTTGAATAGAAATGGTGAAAGTGGACGTGCTTGTCTTGCTCCTGAGCTTAAGGAAAATTCTTTTAGTTTTTCACCATTGAATATAATCTTGACTGTGGGTTTGTCATATATGGCCTTTTTTATGTTGAGGTATGTTCCCTCTGTTCCCACTTTGCTGAGAGTTTAATCATAAATGGATGCTGGATTTTGTTAAATGTTTTTTCTGTATCTAGTGATATGATATGATTTTTATTTTTCATTTCATTTTAAGTGGTGCATCACATGAATTGATTTGTGGATGTTGAACCAACCTTGTATTCCAGGAATAAATCTCACTTAGTCATGGTGTATGATCTTTTTAATGTATTGCTGAATTCGATTTGCTAATATTTTGTTGAAGGTTTTTGCATCTGACATATTGGTCTGTTATTTTCTTTCTTATTTTGGTAATGTCTTTCTCTCAATTTGGTATCAAGGTAATGCTCTCTTCATAAAATGAGTTTGGGAGTTTTCTCTCCTCTTGAATCTTTTGGAATACTTTGAGAAGGATAGGTATTAATTATTCTTTGAATGTTTGGTATGATTCACCTGTGAAGCCATATAGTCCAGTTCCTTTGTTTCTTGGGAGTTTTTTGATTGTTGACTCAATTTCTTTAGTAGTAATTGGTCTGTTCAGATTTTCTGTTTCTTTTTGATTCACTCCTGAAAGATTGTATGTTTCTAGGAATTTAACCATTTTTTTCATATTGTTGAATTTTTTGGCATATAATTGTTTGTATATTTTCTTATAATCCTTTGTATTTCTGTGGTGTCAGTTGACATTGCTTCTCTTTCATTTCTGATTTTATTTATTTGGGTCCTCTCTCCTTTTTTCTTGATGAGTCTGGTTAATGGTTCGTTGATTTTGTTTATCTTTTTAAAAAGTCAGCTCTTGGTTTCATTGGTCTTCTTTATATAGTTGTTGTTGTTTTTAAGGCTCTATTTCATTTATTTCCACTCTGATCTTTATTATTTCCTTCCTTCTATACACTTTGAGTTTTGTTTGCTGTTGTTTTTCTAGTTCCTAGGGGTAGATTTTTTATTTGATGTTTTGCTTGTTTCTTGAGGTAGGTCTGTATTGCTATGAATTTCTCTCTTAGAACTGCTTTCAGTGTGTCCCACAGATTTTGGTTTGTTATATTTTCATTTTCATTTGTGTCAAGGTATTTTTTTACTTTTTCCTTGATCTTATTGTTGACTCCTTCATTGTTTAGTAGAATGTTATTTAGCCTCTACATGTTTATGTTTTCAGTTTTTTTTTTCTTATAATTGATTTCTAATTTCATACCCCAGTGTTCAGGAGAAGATGCTTGGTATCATTTCAGTCTTCTTAAATTTATTGAGATTTGTTTTGTGGCCTAAAATGTGGTCTATCTTGGAAAATGTTCTATATGTATTTGAAAAGAATGTATATTCTGCTTCTTTGGGGTGAAATACTCTAAAAATATCAATTAAATACATCGGATTTAAAGTGTAATTTAAGGCTTCTGTTTCCATGTTGATTTTCTGTCTGGAAGACCTATCCCTTGATGTCAATTGGGTATTAAAGTCCCCTACTATGACTATATTACTGTCAGTCTCTCCTTTCATGTTGGTCAATATTGGCTTTACGTATTTAGGTGCTCTATGTTAGGTGCATAAATGTTTACAAGGGTTATATCTTGTTGGATTAATCTCTTTATTATTATCAAATATCCTTCTTTGTCTCTTATTACAACCATTGTTTTAAAGTCTATTTTGTCTAAGAGTTGCTACTGTAGCTTTTTTTTTCATTTCTATTTGCATGAAATTACTATTCCTTTACATTCAGTCTGTGTCTGTCTTTCAATCTGAAGTGGATTTCTTATAGACAGCGTATGTATGGGTCTTGTATTCTTATTGATTCAGCTATGCTATTTCTTTTAATTGGAGCATTTAATCTATTCACATTTAAAGTAATTGTTGAGAGATACAATTATTGACATTTTAGTATTCATATTTGTGCTCTTTCCCCCTTTTTTTAAAGAAAATTCTTTAATGTTTCTTGTAATACTGGTTTGGTGGTGATGAACTCCTTTTGCTTTTTATTCTCTGAGAATCTCTTTATCCCTCATTCTTCAGTGGAGACCTCTGCAGCCAAGATATCTCACCCAATTTTCAACTGCCACACGTGGTGAGGGGCCAGGCCATTTCATGTTTCTGTCCCTCCTACCAGTCATGATCTGGTTTCTTCATTATATCCTTAGTTATAGGACTTCTGTTAAGCTAGTCTTCACGTGATTCTCCAAGTTGATTATTCCATAACTTAGTTATAATTTTAATGTGCTCAAGCATAGCATTTATCTACTCTGCCATCTTGACCACAACTCTGGCATAACTATTTTTTAATGTTAATGAAAGATCATTACAAAACTCTAGATTTTAAGCCATTTCTTTAACGTTAGATATTGTGTGAGGCAAAGAGTAAGAGAAAATTTCTCATAACCTTTATTTATGTTTAAAATGCAAAATTTTTCTTTTATTCTAATTTAAAGTATTTCAATTTTAGAAAGAAGGAGGGGTCAAATCTTTAACTTTGAAATGAAGGACTTCTTGGGTTTGTAGTAACATTCGAATAATCTGAAATCACATACATCCTGCATCTACATAATGCCTAAACAAACTGGTAAAAGTGAATATTTTAGCAAATCCAATTAAATATTGTTAAGAGACCCAAACACAAGACAGACAAACACAAATATATCTAGGCACCAATAGATATTTTAAATAAGTTAACCCTCCAAACCCTGCTTTTAAGAGAATAAATTGAGTGAAATTATGGTGTATTTGGCCATAGATTAAGATGAACTGAAAATTTCAAGGTACTAACTCCTCAGTCTAAGTGAATTTTATGCTTGTCAGAAGTTGTTAAGAAAATATGACTCAGTTTATTAGTTTCTTGCAACCTTAAAAATATTACAACCATACCCAGTGCCCCTGAAACATGTAATATAAATATCTGTGGAAAATGTAAGCAAATAATTTACAGTAATTATGAATTAGAAAATACAAGAAACTTTTCAAGCAAAGGAGCTGCCTCACCAAATGATTCCTGAGTTTAAGAAAAAAGCAAGACTCCTGGGCCTTTACATATTGGTTATGTATCCAGATAGTTGATTCATCAGGAAATTTGATTTTAAATATATTTTTATTTGTAAAACTTAATTTTCCTAAGATTTTTATTAAAGATGGAAAATACATCCAAATGAACTCTTCTATCCTGCTCCAATGATATTCCAGTTTTAGAATGTGATTGTTTATTTTAGAGTGCTCAGACCCTTTAGTTAATGGATATGAAAATAAATAGAGAAAAATCTAAGAAAAAGAAAAATGAAGATTGACCATTAAGAAAAAATCATTGAAAATATAGTTTTTAGGGCTGAACAGTAATACTACTAATATTATTTATTGAACATTTATTACATGCCACAAAGTCTTCACAAATAACAGAAATATTAGATTGTTATTTAGGCTATCAGTATTAGTAAGCATAGTAAATTGAATATCTAGATAGAATAGTATGAGCTCCAACTATGGTGGAATGATCAGAGAATTTAAAGCAGCAAGGCTTAAGGTACTAAAAAAAATGGAATGGTTTTCCTTCTTCTTTTTCTTCTTTTCTCCAAATAGTTCTACCATGAGGAGCTAATGAGAATAATAAGATTGAGATGACACGAAGAACTCTATTTAATATTGTTTTTCACCAATTGAGAAAAAGCGTAATAAAATTAAAACTCTCCACACATTAGAAACTATTCCTTTCTTATTCTATATATGTAGTTAGGGCTGAAATGTCCCCTCACACCTTTTCATCCATTTCTTTTCAATTCCATTTCTCATCTATTAAGCTTCCATAAGAATTTTAGGACATATTAAGAATTTAGGGATATTATAAGCCAGGATTTCTCATCCTCAGCACTACTGACATTTGGGGCCAAATAAGTCTTTTTTTTGTGTGGGGCTGTACTGTGCATTCTATGATGATTTACAACATCCTTGGCTCTACTCAGTAGATGCCAGTACCACCTGATACTCCCAGTGAGGTGACCAAAAATGTTGGAGACATTGACAAATGTCCTCTAGGGGGCAGAATACCTCAGTACCTCCCTGCTATGAAGCAATGTTATAAAGTAAAATTATACGCGGTTTAAAATTTCCTTGTTGACAAGAAGAAAAAGCAGAGCTTTTCTGCCCCAGAATAAAACAAAAACAACAAAATGTTTCAATAGGTGGGAAGAGGCAAAGTATGTCAAGGTATAATATAATTGTGTATATTCCAGTGGTTATGTCTGTATAGCACAGAAGTGTGAAACTTAAGACTGAATATAACAATACATGTATATTGTTTAATCTAACAAATATGATCCTGCATACTGTAGTTGTTTCTTATTAAATTTGAATTAGTTGCCAGCATTTAAGATTGGAATTATTTTGCTGAAATAATTGATTATGACTTCTGAAAAATCAGAAGTTCTAGCAAAACTATGTTCTAATTCTGCAAATAATTTGCTAGGTATTATTACCCTCTTTAGATAGGACATGTGCACTCTTAATTTATCACACCTGACCTATTTATTTTTAAAAATATACATAATATTGCCTACCTAGTTTCTATAATCATTTGAATTTGAAAATCCTATAAGTAAGTAAACCTAATGTTTAATCAAAAGCTCAATGAACTTTAAGGAATGAATTCTAAGCTCTAAAAATTGCAAAGAAAAAGAGACGCATTAGTGGAGAGGGGTACTTGGGAAAGGACAAAAAACAAAGAGAATTATTTATTATTTTCTTTAATACAATGGACCTGAGTAATAGGTATTATTATAGCCATTAGCATATTAATTAGCTTATTAGGAAATCCTTTGAACTTTTCAATAACCTTATTTTTAAATTCATAATAGGATAACTAAGACAGCATACAAGGATTAGTATCTAGGTTGCAATCACTGAAAAAAAATCAGACGACTCAAGCTGTGGACAAGAATCACAGTTTAGAGGGTGTTCATCTTTATCAAACATATAGAAACTGGGTTAATTCGCCATGTCACTCAAGCAAAATGCATTTCTCTAAAAACTGTATCCTGGAATGTTTATGTTATGGATATATATTCTCTAATAATGAAAATGGTACAAATTACCACCAAAATAGGTCATATATTTTTATTTGTTATTTTATCTTATATACCAATTGTGGAAAATTGTGCTGAAATAATATACTCTATAGGGTTCTTTTGAAACCAACCACAGATATTTGTGTTGGGATGGGGAGGATAGAATTTTAGCCTGGGGTTCTGGACTATAGTTTGGTTTCATTAGTTCAACTTTTTTGTTAATAGTCCCCGGAAAAATGCCTTCCAAATCATAATAAACAGCAGTCTTTTATTGACTCAAATTGAGACAGGGTGATTACAAATAAGCATGAAAATGATACTTAGAGAAATTTTTTTTAAATCTAATATTTTATAGATTGAATAATTCTGAGAAAAAAATTTTATGTCAATAAGAGGTAACTCTGGAACAACTTTTGAAATAAATATAAGTTCTTATCTATAAACTGCATACTAATCCTTGGATGTATTTTCATTTTTAATTAGCCTGCTCCAATAAAGAAAGAAACATTGGGTGCTATTTGCAATAATTTCAAAAACACTTTAAATTATTTCCATCTAGTTAAGAAATTTAAGTAAATAAGAGATATATAGAAATGTTTTAAAATATTAATATGTTATAATAACTCAATGGCAAAGGTAGTGATTCATAGTTAGCAAATCATTAAGTTATTGATCGTACATTTAAAATAAGAATGCTCTTTACCAGTCATTAGGGTTTTGGCTTTATTTGTTTTAAAAATCTAACATTGGGAGTAACCCATGAAAATTTTACTGGACAGAAGGACATATTATATTTCCCTTTTGAGGGTCAAGCAAGACATTATTCTACATTGAAAATTGATGTTTTGAAAATTTTTAATGTATGCACATTTTATGCATAACCAAGAAAAAAAATTTTTTGGATGAATTCTTTAATATATATAATTGATACTAGACTGTAAACTTTTTAATTAATTTTCAATTAGCATTTTTAGTTATCAGAGGCTTCCTGCATGTAAAGAAGACACAGTATTATAATCTAGTGCTTTTTCCTTTTTATAAAAAATAGCTTATTAGTTAGCAATGGGTTCTTCTATAAGAAACAGAAACCTTATCTATCAGTACCTTAAATAAATGAAGGGTTTTCTTATTATTTTTTTAATGTAAAAATTGCTTGAAGGTAGGTAGCAATCCACCATAGTGTGTTTCAGTTGGTGTTGTTTTTGGATAGTGATGGATCACTTCTGTATTTAAGGCACAACAAAGAGGAAAATGCAGTCCCCACCACATTTCCCCCTTTTAATTAAGAATATAAAAGCCTTTTAAGTTGTCCTCTTGTGTTTCAGAAGCCAGAACAATCTCATATGGCATTCTCTACTGTAAAGGGCACTAGGAAACTGAGTATTTATATTTCTAAATCTTTACAGTTAGAGTCAAACAAGGAGGTTGGGAGGGAGTATCGGCCGCACTCTATGCCTAAATAATAATTTAATTTACTTTGACCGTGGAATGATGTATCATGTCAGTGGAATTGAAGAATCAATATTTTATAAGAAGTAAATTTTCCCCAATAGACTTCAATCAAAATTCTAGCAGGTTTTTCTGGTGGAAATTTACAAGGTCTTTGTAATGTTTTTATGGAAAATCAAAGGCCATGAATAACCAAGGCAATCTTGAACAAGAACAGCGCTGAAGGATTTATATACCAGATACAAGCTTTATTATTTAAGAATAGTAGTTAAGAGTAAGGTGTTAACAGAAGGATAGACAATTAGAGCAATGAGGCAGAATAGTTATTTTATCAATCAACAACACATATATGATCTGGTTTGTGATAAAGGTGACATGATAGTTTGGAGGGAAAAGGATGGTCATTTTAACACACGGTACTGGGTTAATTAAAAATCTGATGAAAATGAAGAAAAAAAAGCCCATAATTTCTACTTTCTACCATACATAGAAAATCAGTTCAAGATAGATTGTAGATTTAATATGAAAGCTAAAATATAAATAAATAGGGGCTGGCCAAGTGGCACGTTGGTTAAGAGCTGGCTTGGGATGCCAGCTATGAGCAGCAGGGCCCTGGTTCGGATCCCACATGGGGGCCAGTGACACTGCCCTCTACAGCTAAGATGGTGAACAACAGCTCAACCTGGAGCTGGGCTGCCCTGAGTGGCCGGCAAAGGTGTAGGCTGCAGTGGGGCTGCAGTGGGCTGCCATAAGCTACCGTGTGTGGCTGGCAGCCAGCGTGAGCGGCTGGCAGCCAGTGTGAACTGCCAAGAGCTGCTGTGAGCGGCCGTCCAGAGGCCGGTGACCGTTCTGCCTCACCCGGGAAGAGCGCAATGATAATACCAACATGGGCCAGTGAAGCGACATCTTCCACAACTAGACTGAAGAACAAAACAACAGCAAATTGTCTGTTCCCCTTCCCCCAGTTCCCCAGCGCTGTTCCCCCTCCCCCAGTTCCCCAATAAAATCTTTAAAAATAAATAAAATGCATAAATAAGTAAAGCTTTTAGAAACTTTAAAATCCTTCTGTGTTCTCTCTTTTTTTTCAAATTAAAGTTTATTGGGGTGACAATGGTGAGTAAAGCTACATAGGTTTCAGGTGTACAGTTCTGTAATACACCATCTATATATCACACTGTGTGTTCACCTTTCTGTCTCTTGCATTTAAGAAGTACCTAAAAATTGTAGTGCCTAGCCATTTTGTTAGGAAGAACTAGATTTATGTTCGTGTGTGGTGTGTGTGTGTGTGTGTGTGTGTGTGTGTGTGTGTGTGTGTGTGTGTGTGTGTAATTAATTGCTTTGAGTTATGAGAGTTGGATTGGTCTGAGAGAGGAATGAACATAGAGTGGGTTTCTTAAGTCAGTGTAAAGATCACACATAGAGAATTGCCTGTCACGCCCATGCTTTGCACCATGTCATGTCCAGGGAATGTACAGAAGGAGATTTTGTAGTATTTATGTGGCCTCAGGTGGGGGCAGATGTCTGAAAATGGTTGGACAAGTGACTATAGTAGAGGAGGCTAAGTGGGGTGTGCCCTTATGGAGGTGACAGAGCTGCGTGCTGTGGGAACACAGGGACGGGGAAAGTCTTTTCCGGTTGAGGGATCCGAGGCAGTTGTGCGGAGAAACTGACATTTTACTAGGATAGGTGGTTAGGATTTGGAACCAGAGAGGTTGCAGTATGAGGCATTGCTGGTGTGGAAAGCCCCTGAGCGGGATGATGGAGGCATGAAATAGATATATTACAATCATCAGGTATAATTTAAATAATTCAATAAACTTGTTAGAATTATTATATCGGAAGCCCCGAGATTAGAGTAACAAAATTACAGAAACAAATGGGAAATTTACTTTTCAATAAAGGGAAAGGATTTACATGATCTACAGCCACATGCCAGTCTGGAATTTCTGTGATTAAACTGATGAAGAAAAATAAAGGTTCTCCACCAATCACAGTTGTTAAAACGGAACAAACTGTTTAAAAATCATTCTTTCCCATCCTACCGGTTAAAGATAATCTTCAATACAAAAAATGCAGTATTTAGCATATCACAATAAAAATTGCACATGTTCTCATACAGCACATGGATTTAAACTCGTGTGACTGTGTACTCCAGTTTCTCTAATCAGAAAGTATCCAGAGCAGCTCAGGACAAAAGTAGGTCGCATGGGATGAATAGGCATTTCATATTGTCTGATACTCTTCTCGTGCAGTACTTTATTTTATTTTATATGAGATAGGTCATTTTGTACAGATAGAAACCTTCTGTTGGGCACTGTTATATCCGTGTCACATTACTTGCTTATCGTAATATTTTTTTCTCTAGTTCTCAGCGCTTAGTCTTCCATGTCCGTTTGTAAAACTCAAAGAGTTTTATCTTATATATTCAAGATTGGTGCCAGAAGTGGTTACCTGCTTACTTGTCATTGTCTATTTTTAATACTCAAAGACAACGAAAGGAATTTTTCTTCCTATATTTTATTTTGAGCATATTAAAACAACACATTGATGTATAGCATTGTATCAATTTCAATTTATGTGAAGCTCTATGAAGTAGGTCAAACAGGAAAGAAAAACAACTTCATAAGAAGTATGAAGGTAATACTAGTTTAGCAAAGGATAAATGGTCTAGAATTGACTGAACATCATCTGTCTCACTGCCAACTTTTTTTTTTTTTTTTTAGGTTTTCTCATTATTGTTACATAGATATAACAAGGATAGAAAGAGTCTGATGTTGACAACTTATACCCAGGCCAGGTAGATGAAGTTTATTAGAACTCTGTGGAAAAATAGGGTTTGTGAGAATTTATCTTGAAGGGAGAGTCTAGCATAGAATGAGAGATGCCACTTGAAGTTTAAGATTTTGCATACTCTGATTTTAGTCCTTCTCTCCTTTTGGAGAAGCCATAAATGGGCCAGATGCACAGGTGTAATTAGGGAATGAGAGCTGCACCTTCCCTTGTTTACGTCTTCATTTCTTTAAAGCATATCCTTTAACAGCTTACTGAGAAGGGTCACCAGGGAAATCTTTTGAAAACATGAGAACTACATGTTTAAGAATGTATGGACATATATGCTACCCTCACAGTAGATTGAGAGCACGGTTCAGCAAAGAATTTTGTTGAAAATCATCTTCTTTCAATGATTGAAAGCATACTCCATTATCTTGCTTCTGGTGTGGCTGTTGAAGAAGTCTATGACTTTTCTTTCTTGAACTTTCATAACAACGTGCCATGCCTGAATCTCTTTTTCAGCTCTTCTCCTGAGCACTTGATGAGATTTCTAATCAGAAATCTCATATCCCTCAGATAGCCTTCTAGAATCTTTTTGCAACTATTTTCTTGATGATATGTCCTCTTATTTTTTATTTCCTCTTTCTGAAACTGTACTTATTCAGATGGGAACAGCGCTGGGGAATTGGGGAAGGGGAACAAACAAGTTGCTGTCCTTTTGTTCTTCAGTCTAGTTGTGGAGGACGTTGCTTCACTGGCCCAAGTTGGCACCATCATTGCGCTCTTCCCGGGTGAGGCAGATCAGTCGCTGGCTTCTGGACGGCCGCTCACTGCGGCTTGAGGGCCGCTCACGCTGGCTGCTGGCTACACATGGTATCAGCTGTATCTCTCGAATAGCATTTCTTCAATTATGATTTAAAAAATTAGGGATATTGTACTTTTTATCTTTTTCTCTAGTTCTTTTTTTGATATTTTATTTTGATTATTCATCTACACCAAAAATAGAACAGATCATTAAATTGTGGTGTGTTCATACAGGTGAGTACTACACAATAATTAAATGAGTAAATAAACAATTGCCAATGCCACCATCATGTGAAGATTTTGAGATTTAATAACCTGGACCTCTTCCATAAATTTAATGTGTAAAAGGCATATTCACAGAAGAATGCACATAGTATAATTTCATGTAATAAAGTTTAAGGAAGAACCAAAATTAAACTAGATTGATTTGATAATTATTCACACACAAAAAAGGGACTAGGACTCAGGCGCAAGAGTGTTTTTTGGTGGGTGCTTCTGAGGGAGTGTGGCAGGGATGGGTAGGAGGTGGGCTTTAAATTACTGTTAACCAGGAGGTTAGTACCTGGGTACTCCTCAGATCATTCTTATTGAAATGAACAGAAATAGTTTAAACATTTTGTTTATATGATATATTTTTCTTCAAAATTAAAGAAAACAAAGAAACTGCAGGGCCACTATGTTGGACGTTTCGTGTGTGAGAGGCAGTGAGTCCAGGATGCAACAGGGCATCATGAGGAAAGGAGATGAGAAGGAAACGTCCAGAAGTAATGAGCCAAAAAGTAGCACAGGCTTTATATGCAGTGGTCTTCACAACTAAATAGAAAGCAAGAACATGAACCCCATCACCTGATATAGGGTGAAAACCACTCATTTGAAAATGCTACAGGAAAAGCTGTCATCTGGGCACATTTTGAAAACTTAAGTCAGTTATGGGACTGGGTACAACACAGGAGGGTAATACTTTGGGAGACCGTAAATGGAAGTTACAACTTTTGGCTGTGGATGAGATAAACAGGGCTAGTCTTAAAATCTGTTCCAGGACAGCGAGCATTTGGCTCTGATTGAGTTTAGCTCATGATAAGTTTGGCCTTTTGACTTAGGTATTTATTTATTATATTATCGCCCAATGGCCTGGTGATGCTAGTGGGTTCCTATTTTTGGAACTGATGTATCTCTCCAAATATGTAATCAATGAACATACAATAATGACCTTAGATGATTTTCATTGTCATAGTTCTAATATAAGTTACTTGGATATCTCTAAGAGCACAATTGATTTGGATCCATCTCTGCCCTCTTGTAGCTCTTTGAGAACAGAGGGAGGGGTCATCAATAAAGTTTTTTCTGTACCTCTTGACTCTGCTCAATCCTGTTCACCCTTCAGGTTCTAGTTTTTACCTGACTTCCTCAGGGAAACTTTCCTTAGTCTCTCATGTCTGATTTAGCATATGCCCCTTCTAACTTCTCCTTCAGTGCTCTGTCCTGTCAGAACACAAATCTCACTAAACTGTCATTGTTGATTCAACTAAAATTTCAGTGTTTAGTATATTTCTTGTACATAACTTAAAATATCCCTCTCCTCCAGTTGCCACAAACGTCAGCATTCTCAGGAAATAGTTACGAAATATATTCTTAATGCCTATCTCTGCACAGTGCTGTATTGGGGCAATGTTATCACCTACTCCTTGAAAAGTTTTTATGATTGGCAGTTAAAACCTGACAAAGGCCAACCAGCCAACACTGACTGGATGAAAGGATAATTTCATCTTGAACTGCTGAGAAGAAGAGGTGACAGGACTGTGTTTCCCCAACAGTAACATGTTAAGAGGAGGCAAGTAGGGTTTTCTTCCCAGCTAAGCCATTACGACTGAAATACGGAACCCGCCAGGCTAAGCTAAGCAGGGATAGCGTAGGTCAGTATTTGGCGATGTCTCTGAGGAATACTTTGTGTAGAATAGCTATTTTAAGAAACAATTCGGCAACAGGGCTATTTTTGATCAAGTCAGTTCTGAAGCAGTCTTCTGACCAGATATTCAGGGAGTATTAGACAGATGGAAATGCTGCCTTAATGATGATTCTTGCTTTTGGTCTGCCATGCTGGTGATTATTATTCATCAATGGAGATCTGGCTTCCTCACACAGGTCAGTCACCCCCTGCAGTCCTAGAAGCAGGAGATACTCGAACTGAAACCTGTCAGGATAACATGGTTTACCAATTATTTAGTCGGTAAGGGCAGAATTTATACTTCATCCTCTTCCTCCACTCTCCCAGCAGCCAAGATGTTCTAGAGAAGGGAAGATAGGCAGGAAAAACCACTTGTTTCATGCCAGAAGGGTAGGGCTATTATATCAAAATCAAAACCAAATTCATAACAAATGCTGACTGGGGAAAAAAAAATCCACTAAGTGAATATTTGATATCTCAAGGGAAAAATAAAGCAGCAGTAAGCCTTGTTCTGAACACCATCAATGGAATAGTTTAAAAGAGCCAAATATTTGATAACACACTGTTAGTGGTCTTATGGAAATTCCATGAGCTACTTTGTTAAATCGTGGTTTACACTTGTGCAAGGGGGCAAACTATCATATGCAAGTATTTAAAACGTTCGTCCTTTTCACTTTGAAGGATTTCTGTATTTGCTTCCTCAATTCCTTGAGTTTTATTGTCATTGGCTTAGATGATGGATGAAGAGGAGACAACATGGTTATTTATCTGGAGTAGCACCGGTAAGCCAATGACAGGTGACCAACTGCTCCTTTCAAGGAGGGTAGAGAAATGTTGGCACAGATTCTAAGCCAAAAAAAGATTCTACTGATGGATGTTAAGAAGAGAAGAGATTCTCTGTAAGTTGACTGTTGTGGGCAGGAGTGGAGTGAGAATTCATGCTTGCACAGGGAAGTCAGTATATATGCATAGCCAGAAAGTTAAAGAGACAACGACAGAGATGTGAGAGCAGCTTCTATGTTGAGTAAATACACTGAGAGATAGATGACCAATAGCATCACTGTAGACTACAATTATGATGAATTTTTAAAGCATTTGGGTTGTCAGACTGGTGTGTAATCTTCTTTGTTCTTAAACCAACACTGTGCTGAGATTGGCTTAAAGGAAGTACAGTTATATTCAGGGGTGATATTTAAAATAATACATATGGGTGCAGACCAATAAGACAGTTGTCTCACCCATGAGAATGGAGGCCAGCCAGTATGCTGAACTGGTGTGTACTTACTCACCAGGTTACCATTATAAAGGAACATTACTAAGATACTACCATTTTGTTCTTTGTTACTTTAAATAAGGTCGAATAGAGTAGTGAATATTTTTATTTGATATATCATGTATTACGTACTTTACATGTCTGTATTATCAGTTTTGACAGTCAATCATTAGGAATTTGAGGCCACAGAATTAAATGGAACTGCATTAAACCTCATGTGCTATAGGCTATATTAGGACACTTCATATGATTGAGAACACATTTTAAAGAATATGAAAACACAGATAATTATACTTGAATTTTTATAATCTCAATTATGTTTCCAGATGTCAAAAATATTAAAGAAAATGAAAAGGAGGTTATTACAAAGGTCATTAATAGACCAACTCAATAGCAAATAAAGATTGACTAATTTTTCTTTGCTATTTTATTGGGTTGTTGGAAAAGTCATGATGAATTTTTTCTGGTTTTCATTGCAAAAAATGCATCATGACTTTACCAACAACCCAATAAATAAGTTCCAATTATCTCTAAGTAAGGAAAAATGTTTTTTATTGGGCTTAATATAATAGTTTAGAAGTAAATAATTTTCTGATTATGAGCTAATAAACCAATCTGATAATTTTTAAAACCTAAATTATTTTGAATGAAATCTTCCCATTGTGGTATAACAAACAGGTTTTCTAATACTTAAAAATGTAATATTAATAA
>NW_017731995.1:1123619-1125045 GCF_001890085.2 Hipposideros armiger
CATATGGTTCTCTACTTTTTCTGGCTGACATTTTGCTTAGCATAATAATCTCAAGATCCATCCATGTTGTCGCAAATGGCAGTATTTCATCTCTTCTTAGGAGAGTAGTATTCCATTATGTGTATGTATCAAATCTTCTTTATCTAATCATCTATTGAAGAACACTTTGATTGTTTCCATGTCTTGGTCACCATAAATAAAGCTGCAATGAACATCAGAGCACATATATCTTCACGGGTAAATGTTTTCAGAAAACAGATCATTTTTAAGAATCACATTACATTAATCATATTAATGTAAAATAGAAGTCTGATGGGCATTGCTTGCTCCATAAAGTCAGTTTTCCAAAAATAATAATCTAAATGTCTAAATTCTCTTTCCACCTCAACCTTAAACCCTAACTTTAAACCAAACCCCGATCTTCTGTTTTTATGAAACAAAGTAGCAACGGGATTCCTTGATCATCAGTGCAAATGGTTCTCCTGGAACACCACTTGGGAATTTTTGGTGAGGTGGGAGCATCTAGGACAACCCAAGGCCTCCCCAGGTTAAGAACTCAGCCTTTCCCTTCCTTCCTAGAATATTCTGCCACCCTGTGAAAATTCTGCCTCGCTTCCCTGCTCCTCATTACTTTCAATGGGAAGGTTTGTCCTCAGCTATCTTTGGATGTCGGCTGCATGAGTTTTGATCCTCCCCAGATGAGAGTAAATGTCTTGTTACTACTGTGACTACATCTTGCCTCTTTCAGGGAGAAATAATGATTAAAAAGAAGAGTGCTTTGTTCTTCTCACTATCTTTTACACCATTTTCTTCTTTCTAAATGCATCCTACATTTGAGGAAACCATTCTTCTTTTAATTCTTACATGCAGCCAGAGGCAATAGAATGTTATTGAAGGAGTTAATCACTGGCCTCTTTTATAGTTTTCAGATAAAGTTTTCTGACCAGAAAACGAACTAAACTTACCTCGCACTGAGAAAAAGATTTTTACTTCTGTCTTATAACTGACACAGATATAAACAATCTCTATTACAAGTTGTAGTCTTGTGTACATGATTAATAATTCTGCCACTTAACATACAAAAATATAGGAGGCATGTGTATACATCCAATGTACTCTAAACATGTTAAGGAATGGTTACCACTGAAAATACAAATTCTACTAGAATAATGCCAACTATATCAGAAGTCCTACATTATGTATTTGGAAAGCTTGTTCAGGGAAGCCATTATTGAGTATGATGGTGGAGGCAGGCATAGTTCGGAGAAGAGTCAGAGTCAAAAGCAAAAAAGGGGGACAGTCACAGGGTCGTAGAGTAAGTCTGGAATGAGGTCCGCTGAGACTACTGGAGCTGGGACAAGCCATACTGTCTGCCATTACGTGAAGATATTCTGTTTCTAGAAATCCTTGGGTCAGTCCTTAAGGG
>NW_017731995.1:1125476-1126225 GCF_001890085.2 Hipposideros armiger
ATTATTGACTATATTCCTTGTGATGTACTTTTCATTCCCATGACTATTTTGTAATTACCAATTTGTACTTATTAATCCCTTTACCTTTTTCATCCTGCCCCCCAAACCCCCTCCCATCTACCACCCCAATAAATCTAGTACCAATATGATAACCATACACAGTTATTACAATGTTATTGACTATATTTCTATGCTATCCCTACATCTCCATGGATATTGTGTAACAACCAATTTATAACTCTTAACCCCTTCCACCTTTTCACCCACCCCAATACCCTTCCCATCTGGCAACCATCAAAATGTTCTTTGTATCTATGAGTTTGTTTCTGTTTTGATTGTTTGTTTGTTTTGTTCTTTAGGTTCCACATTATGTGAAATCACATTACATCTGTCTTTCTCTGTCTGACATATTTGACTCAGCACAATACCCTCCAGGTCCATCCATGCTACCACTGATGGCAAGAAACCAATTCCCTTCCATGGCTGAGCAGTATTGTATTGTATGTATGTACCACCTTCTCTTTCTCTATTCATCCATTGATGAACACCCAGGCTGCCATCTTGGCTGTTATAAACAATGCTGCAGTGAACATATGGGTGCACATGTCCCCTTGAAGTAGCATTTTGGGGTTTTTTGGATAAATACCCAGAAGTGGAATTGCTGGGTTCTTCTTTGTCTCTTGTTATGGCCTTTGTTTATAGTCTATTTTGTCTGGTATAAGTATTGCTACCCAGTTTTTTGTTTGTTT
>NW_017731995.1:1126490-1127473 GCF_001890085.2 Hipposideros armiger
TTATATTATTGATTTCTGACTGGTTCTCTTTTATGTTTTCTATCTTCATTTTTATGTTTCCTTTCTCTTTGTTCAAATTCTCCCTGAGCTCATTGAGCATGCTTATAAGCAGTGTTTTGAAATCTGCACCTGGTAGATTGCTTGTCTCCATTTTGTTTAGTTCTTTTTTTGAGCTTTGTTTTGTTCTTTCACTTGGGACATGTTTCTTTCTGTCCTCATTTTGACTGCTTTCTTGTATATGTATGTTTCCTGGTCTTAGTAGAGTGGTATTATCTAGTAGGTGCACTGTGGGGTCAGTGGCACAGTCTTTCTGGTCACCTGAGCTTGGTCTTGCAGGTAAGTCCTTTGTGTAGGTTGTGTTTACCCTCCTGCTGTAGTTGAGCCTTCGTTGGTGTTTGCATTTCAATGGAAAGAACTGACCCTCAGGCTGATTGATTGTGAGGGCTGGCTGTGACTGCAGTGGAGGAACTGCTGTGCAGGGGCTGACCCTATGTAGAAGGATTTGCTTTAGCAGGGCTCAGGTGCCTGCCTAGTCTGCCCATTGGGTGTGTTGCCTGCGGAGGTTGCTGGGTGATGCTGCAGAATGGAAGTTGGCCACCTGGCATGTCAGTCCAGCACCTCCCGGCAAGAACCACAAAGCAATCTGCAGATGGTTGCTGTCCATGCTGGGTTTGGAGGTGCCTCAAGAGGCCAATCCACTAACCATGGCTGGTTGTTGCTAGCCCTGGGCTTAGGGCTGCTCATCCAGAGGTACAGGACACACTGAAGTCAGATGCCGCTTGTTGGGGTTTTGTGAAAGTCTCCAGCATCAGCCAAGACAAGCCTTTTGTATGGAAAAGTCACTGGAAGTAGTTTGGGTCAGTCTGCAAATTGGGTGGGGTGGGGTCTCAGGGAATTACCAGGGTGAGGTGACCATAGGGGTTAACGAAGTTGATGGAAACTCATATGGCATCAGCGTGTGCATGTTGGTTGAGAGGTGGTGG
>NW_017731995.1:1130723-1132988 GCF_001890085.2 Hipposideros armiger
CATTAACTATTTCACGCCTCTTTCTTCTTCCTTTCATGGCTTCTGAGGAGATGTCGAATGTAATGTTATCTTTGTTCCTCTATAGGTAAAGTGTTTTTTCCTCTGGCCTCTTTCAAGGATTTTTTTCTTTCAGTTTCTGTGGTTTGAAAATAATTTGCTGTGGTGTGGTTGCTTGTGATATTTATTCTGCTTGGTGTTCACACTGAGCTTCCTGGATCTGCGGTTTGGTGTCTGACATTAATTTGGAAAAATTCCCAGTCATTATTGTTTCTACTACTTCTTCTGTTACTTTCTCTCTTTCTTCTTCTGGTATTCCCAGTATACAAATGTTACATCTTTTATAGTTGTCCCGTAGTCCTTGGATATTCTGTTCTGTTTTTTTCAGTCTTTTATTTCTGTTTGTTTTCCAGAGTTAGAGGTTTCTATTGAGATACCCTCTACTGAAATATTCTTTCCTCATCTGTGTCCAGTCTACTAATGCACCCATCAAAGTCATTGTTAATTGCTGTTAACAGTTTTTTATCTCTAGTATGCATTGCTTTTTGTTTTTTTTCTTAGGATTTTCATCTCTATGCTTGCATGGCCCATTTGTTCTTGCATGCTTTCTGCTTTATCCAATGAACCCTTAGCATATGTATCATAGTTTTTTTTTAAATTCCCAGTTTTATGATTACAACATCCCTGCCATGTCTAGTTCTGATTCTTGCTCTGTCTCTTCAAATTGTGTTTTTCACCTTTGGGAATTTCTTGTAATATTTTCTTAGTAGCTGGATATGATGTACTTGCTAAAAGGAACTGCTGTAAATTGGTCTTTAAAAATCTGGTGGTGAGGTGTGGGGGCAGGGGAAGTGCCCTACAGCCTTATGATTAGGTCTCTGTTTTTAGTGAGCCTGTGCCTCTGGTCTGTGAACTTCACAAGTGTTTCATAGGCTTTTTTGCTTTTTTGTTGTTTTTGTCTCTCTCTTCTTAGATGGGAGAGAATAGCTTTCATAGGCAGGAGTTGAGTATTTTCCTTCTCCCACATGGAAGGCTAGAGTGGCTGGAGTTGGGTGTTTCTCTTTCCCCAGGTCAGTTAGGCACTGCTGGTACCCAGGTAGTTAGGCTTAGTTAACTTGTTTCCCCTGAGGCTAGTTCTTGTTATGAAGAATAGAGTGGTCTGGTGTATTTCAAAATAATTCCTTTTCCCCTTTCCGGGCCAAAAGGCTGAGGGGATTTTTCTGTGATATTTACTGTGAGAACTGAGTCAAGCTCCTGGAAATAAGTCTCACANCTGTTCAGTTAGATTTCAGGTGAGCCTCAATGATGGTTGTTCTGTAGTTTAGTTGTAATTTTGATGTGGTCATGAGAGGATTTATGTACACCACCATCTTGGAGAGTATTATGTCTTTAAAAGTCCTTAAGGCAATGTTATGAGTGATGTTAGGATGGTAGCAATGTATAATAAAGTCATTTGTATGGAGCATATAAGCCAGTGGTTACTTTTATGACCTTGTTTGCAATGGAGAAACATGTAAAAACTAGAGGTATTATTTAAACGAATAGGTTAATAAAGTCTTATGCAAATACTTTGGCATCAAGGAGATAGTAAGCTTTGCCATGGAGGGGATTTTTTGGCCTCAGCAGGATCCATTTCTAAAATGTTGCCTATGAGATTATGCAGCTGTGTTTAAGCAAGCCAGAATAAGAAAGTAAGCCTGCGTAGAAGACCTAGAAATAGGAGGCAATTATTTTTAGATTGGACTAAGGAAAAATAAAAAATAAAATGACAGTTGAAATGACGTGGCCAAAGGATGAATGTAAATAGCAACAATCTGTGTCTATGCTGGGAAAACATAAGAATTCTGCATGAATACTTGTCACTGAAGCCCTTTATTCTTTCTCATTTATCACTGGCTCTGTAAATATAGCCATAGTAACCTGTCTTGGTGATGAATAGCAATTGAATTAATTCTCACAGATTCCTTTTTTGAACAGACCACATTAACATATTTGGCTATGTCTAGATCTAATATGATGCCAAATCAACCAGTCAAATAACTAATATTTTAGTCAGCTTGACCTTTTTAGCATTGACTAAAACAGTGGTTCTTTAGCTCTTTAAGTCTGTAGCACACATAGGAATTTTTTTGCAATTTGCCCTGGATAAACACCAGAGAAAGCAAGTGGCACAGTTATGAAAATAACCTTTTCAATATGTACACAAATACAACCCAGCCATCATCCCTTCTTTTCATGCTAAGTGATGGCATTATTATTATTTTTTCT
>NW_017731995.1:1136198-1138001 GCF_001890085.2 Hipposideros armiger
AGTCTTTTCAGCTTTTCCTTGTGTGGCAGAGTGCTGGCTTTCAAGCTCCTTACATCTGAAACCCTAACCTGGAAGTTGGCTTCTTATTTTATATACGTTTTCTTTGTTCGTATTAGTGTTGAATTAACATTTTCCTGAGCTGCTGTAGGAAAATGCCATCTGCTATGGAAAAGTAAGCATGAATCAATGCTCTGTCATTTGCAGTAAGACCCTATCTCATTTTAAAGGCATCTAATCATTAATGAAAATTATATCTTTTTTTTCTCTATTAGGAAAGGAGTATTATATAGAGAGGAAAAATAATAAAAATAACATAGTTCAGAAATGCATTCGTTGATTTACTTATTATGGTAACCTTTTGAGTAATGATAAACAAATAGTAACTAACTCAAGAACATTTTTTGGGGGTTAATACTTTTACTATCATGTTAAACATCAAGGTATCATTAACCATGGACAAAATCTAAGTGGACTGAAGTTGTTCTTCATAACTTCTTAGTTTTTGTTGCTTCTTCTCTTTTCCCTTAAATGGGGTCTTCTTTTCCTGATGCAAGATGCCACTACTCTTAATGCTTCCATGGCAATTCTACACCTCTCGTTTAGCTCTAATCTACTTCAGTATATTAGCTGCCTCTGTGTCTGTTGGTCTTACAAGACTTTGAGGTCTTTGAAGAATAGTAACTACTTATTTATGATTATATCTTCAGTGTCTTTAAATACTAGCAAATGAAGGTAAAGTCTCTCCCAGCACCTTTAGGCTAATGTCAGACTCTTCTGGAATGAAGGTTACACCACAAAATAACCATGTGTCAGTGGATTTTTCACCAAGTTACCTTTCCCCAACTCAACATGTACCAACCAAATAATTCATTAAGCATTTATTGAACATCTGTTTTGGTCAAGTCCTCTTCCAGAAACTGGTAATATATTTGTGAACAGAATTGGCCATGACCCTGACCTCATGACACTTGAATTCTAGTAGGATGACATATAAATAAAGATACAATAATACAAGTACAAGAATAAACATAAAGCAGGATAGGCATGTAGATTGTGATGAAGGGGATTTTTTGGTTATATGGTTAAGCAAGGTTGAGTGATCATTTCTAGAATATTTGCATTTATTTTTTATTTATGGATATACCTTCCCATTTAATGACTTGCATTTCCTGTCTTATTAAATGCTCAGTCCCAAACATTTGGCCCTTTTCTGTTATTTCCTTTTGACTCTCTTCTGGTTGTTCTATCTTCAGCTATAGGATAAACCACCATAAATCTAGTTTGAGCTGGCTTTAGGACAACCATGCCTCTAAATAGAGGAGGCTGGGGGCTCTAATGATGATGTATATAGTGGCAATCTGTTTGTGGATATACCTAGTACTTCCCTTTTTTACTGAGACCTGCACTTCCCTTTTAGGAATATTTAGTCCTTTCAGTTTAAGTATGGCTTCTTTTGATAACTGGTGTCATTACATCTGACCTCCTTTTGACAGTCACAGGGCAATTACACAGACAGAGCTAATCATAGTAACCCATCTTTCTGGCTACAGTGATTGGTATGGGGATGGGCGTTTAGCCCAAACCAGGTCAGAATTCTTATTTAGGATTGTAAAGCTAGAACCAGTTGGTAAGAGTTTCTTTTTTCTCTGATTACAAAGCCATAGGGATATTGTATCAGTTAGGATTTGGTCAGAAAAATAGTGAATTCTATGTACACCTGGTGTTAAGAGTTTTAATACAAAGAATTAGGAGCTTATATCTGTTGGAAGAGCTGAGGGAATGAAGGTCAGACAACCAACCACT
>NW_017731995.1:1139373-1141372 GCF_001890085.2 Hipposideros armiger
TCTGCCACATAGTATCTGCTGTAGTCTTATATACTTGTTCCCCTCTCAACACCAACACCACAGGATGCAAAAACAAAACAAAACAAAACAAAACACCAGAGGTGGATGGGAGGACATGTCATTATCTGTTTTGAAAAGGATGTTAGAAAGTGAGGATTTTTAGCACACAGGATGATTAGCTTATGTAGTTGATTACCTATTTATTGCCTTGAAGTATGTTGAAATGTTTTATTTAACATCTTGTTAAGAATTGTTTTTGTGGGATATAAAAATGAAAGAAACAAACGAACAAGACAAACAAACAAAAATCCTAGACACAGACAACAGTTTAGTGGTTACCAGAGGGAGAGTGGGGTTGGTAGAAGAGGGTAAAGGGTATCAAATGTATGGTGATAGAAGGAGAACTGACCCTGGGTGGTGAACACACAACATGATATATGGATGATGTATTATAGAATCGTACACTTGAAACCTATATAAAAACTAACCAATGTCACCCCAATAAATTTAATTAAAAATTTAAAAAGATTAAAAAAAAGAATTGTTTCCTTAAATCAAAGATTATTTTAACCTTTAAGAAGATAATTTTATCTGGATTTATTTATAAAGCAGTGAAACAGCACAATTTAAGGACTTGTAAATTTAGATTCCCTTCCGATGTGATGAAGTTAACAATGAGCTATGATTATCACATTACAGATACGTTACTTTTCAGATATTTAGGTATAGTGATATTTATTTTAAACATTTGAATATTAGTAATTTGGCATCATAAAAAACTTCATTTCAGAATAATTTGAATCCTAAACATGTTGTAATCTCATTTTTTTTCTAGTGTTTTTTTTTTTCTTCCTTTGTGGACAAAAACATAAAATGTGGATTGGTTTATATTTAAACTAGCACTTAGATAAGTGCTAATAAGCAGATTTTGTTTTATACTTCCAGTGAAAAGGCAAAGANTACGTTACTTTTCAGATATTTAGGTATAGTGATATTTATTTTAAACATTTGAATATTAGTAATTTGGCATCATAAAAAACTTCATTTCAGAATAATTTGAATCCTAAACATGTTGTAATCTCATTTTTTTTCTAGTGTTTTTTTTTTTCTTCCTTTGTGGACAAAAACATAAAATGTGGATTGGTTTATATTTAAACTAGCACTTAGATAAGTGCTAATAAGCAGATTTTGTTTTATACTTCCAGTGAAAAGGCAAAGAAAGCATTGGTTTTCACTCAGCACCTGAATGTTTTCAGGCTGTTGGATTGTTCACTAGGCTAGAGTTTCATGCTCTAGTTGAGCTGGCATTTCAGTAAGCCTCTCAAGGGAAGCGTGCTTTCCAGATGAGGCAGATTTATGTAAATGCACTGGAATATGAGATGAGTCTGTGCAACTTAGGCAGCCCGTGTGAGTTAAACAGTTGTATACCATAAAAACGTTTATTGCCTCGTGAATGCAGAAGAAGATACTCCTGAGTCAGGTGAAGATATCATCTGTCTGCACAGCATAAACACAGTTTGCAGCTACATGGGAAAATAAGTCTATCTAAAACTGAACCAAGTTTCAGGGTGGAGGAGTCTAATTAAAAAAAACTTCATTTTTTAAATAGGTAATTAATGTATTTGTTTCTAAGCTTGGGTTTCATTTTATTATATGGTTTGAAAGTTCCAAATATTTTGATAGTATAAGTTATATCTTTCAAGAAGAAATAGATCACAAAAAGAAAAAAATAATAGAGATGATAGTTTAGTTTGTTTGGCATAAGAATGGTATGCCATCAAATAATTGATTTTCTTATCATGTTTAACATTATATAATTAACTGAAATTTAATTTGAATATCAGTTTTCAGGAATTCAATATATATACATATATATATACATATATATTTGATTAAAGTTTATTGGGGGTGACAATGGTTAGTAAAGTTACATGGGTTTCAGGTGTACAATTCTGTAATACATCATCTATATATCACATTATGTGTGCACCGCCTAGGT
>NW_017731995.1:1141862-1142813 GCF_001890085.2 Hipposideros armiger
AAACTGATAGGTAAGAATATTACCTATCACCATGTTTGTGACAATTAATGATACAAAGTAGAGAAAATTATACATGCTTGATTGAAAGAGCTTAACCATAAAGTTTCTAAGACTGGAAATGTATGGCTACTTTAGAATATACACATGTCAGAGGATTCTCAGTGGCGATTATGCCTGGGTTAAATACCACTTAAAAGTATTTCAGCAGGATAGCAGATGAGTGAGTGGGTTTATAATTTATGTTTTAGGAATAAAAACATTCTCCCATTGCATTTTGTTGCCTCCTTGTAGTGTTTATCATAGGAAACAAAAACAAACAAACAAAAAAACTTGGGTTTTGGTGAGTTCCATGTCCACTCTTCCCTAAAACAAAGGGTCTGTATTATTTAGTAGATTTTACTACATTGGCCAAACAGGCAAAGAATAATCTAAAATGGTATTAACTCCAGTCACAAATGAAGTCCTCAAAAAATGGTAGCCATAAGCAGTATCACTAACTAATGTAATTTTCTTAAGTTATCCTGGGGAAGGGCATTTCAGGAACAGAATGAAAGGATAAAAATTATGAACTAGAAAAATATACGTGTGCTGCTTTGAGACACAGAGTACAGGAAAGAGCTGAAATTATTTTCCAATATCTTGGCTTCACCTGACAAAATCATCTAACCTGGAAAGGTGAAATCAGGAGGAAAAATAGGGGAATGATTTATTGCAATATTCTGTTCACTACCAATAATCAAAAGTGAAAATAGCAATTTTAGTCTCTTACAATTTTGAATAGTGTGCTTTATTTTTTCTATGTGATAGATTCTCTGCATGCACTAGAACTTGAACAATTCCACTAGAAGAAACATTGAAAATAAAATGAATAAATTACATATTATTACTCCTGTATTTATGCTACTAGAGTTATTTATTGTGGATTTTTTTTTTTTGGTCAATGACTGTAAT
>NW_017731995.1:1146391-1147621 GCF_001890085.2 Hipposideros armiger
GATGGCAATCTTGTGGTTACTGATAGTGCTGTCTAATCCCTTCCCCACCTCCCTCCCATCTAGCAACCCTCAGTTTTCTCTCTATATCTCCAATTCTGCAATTCTTAATTCCAAATTTCACTATGTTTAGTGAGGATTTCATTCAATATAATGTGTGCTGTGAGGCTGCTGGATACATTCTTTAGAAGACTGGAAGGCCACTTCCAAAAAACAAATATTGAATAAATCAGTCATTTTGATAGTTTGACAGAACAGATCTGTTTGATTCAGTGGTTTAATTTGTCCATTAAGTGAGTCATGGATGCACAGAACACGGTGCCAACAGAATGGGAGACACATGCCACAAGGTACTGTAGGAATAGCTCTCCTAAGATGGAGAACACACCAGGAGAATCCCTGCTGCAGGTAATCTGATCAGGCAGGTGATACAGGTGTCAGTTGACAGACTCTGTTCAGAGGAGAGGTTCCTTTTAGCTGGTACCCAGGAAATGGAATTGGTGACTAAGTCAGAAAGTGAGGCAGGCAGGCAAGACTGAGGGTATTTAAGAATGGATACAAGGGACCCCACCAAAGCTGGGGTTATGGAGGAAGGCTTCCAGTGGGGGGAACAGGTGAAAAACTTAACAGGAAAGGAAGGTCCTGATCTCAAAAATCTGTTTACTGGGAAGGTGCCTAAGGAAAGGAATCAAAGCTATGGAAATTTGGATGAAAAAATAGACTCTTTGATATTCAAACTTTTATGTTACTGTCTGCCCATTTTGTCACACTCATTCCAATGTTTATGCTCTGACCCTTGCTTTAAGTGTTTTATCTATTTCTGTCCACTCATCCAAATCTCATGGTTATAGTCCTGTCTCTGGTCATACCCCTTCTATAAAACGGTCTCCACTACATTTAATCCTTTTTGATTGTTGGCCTCTCAGAGCATTTTTCTTAGTTAAGTATATTTTAATTATTATATTATTGTGTATTAGTTGTATTATTTTGCATTATAGTATTATGTATCACATCCCATGATGAAATGCATTTTCCTCAACTTAACTGCAAGCTACTCAAAGTTAGTCCCTGTTGTTGGCATCTCTGCTGTTACCCATAGCGTTTAGAAGAGCGTTAGACACATACAGTAAAGACTCCATGAAAATTTGTTGAATTAGGTAAATATAATAATATTTGCCACTTATCATTGAAAAGCTGCCTATTAATAAAATGTATTCTAACATTGTTAGGTTA
>NW_017731995.1:1150711-1152153 GCF_001890085.2 Hipposideros armiger
GTGAGATTACTGAGTCAAGTGTTCCTTTTTTTTCTGATGCCTACATATAGTGTTATAAATTTCCTCTTTGTACCGCTTTAACTGTATCACATATTGTGATATGTTGTGTTTTTATTTTCATTCATTTTAATGAATTTCTAAATTTCCCTTAAAACTTCCTCTTTGACCCATGGGTTTTTAAAAGTGTTTAATTTTCAAGAAATATTTCTGCCTTCTTATTGTTATTGTTTCTAGTTTGATTCCACTGTGATCAGAGAAGGTACTCTGTATGATCTCAGATCTTGTAAAATTTTGAGATTTGCTTTATGGAACAGGATATGTTCTATATTTGTATATGTTCTGTGGATACTTGAAAAAAAAATGTGTATTCTGTGGTTTGGGTAGAGTTCTACAAATGGTGAATGGTTCCTAATATTTTAGGGGATTGTTGGGTTCTTCTATATCATGCTATTTATCTGTCTAGTTGTTCTATCAATTGTTGAGAGAAGGGTGTTGAGTTCTTCATCTATAATTGTGAATTTGTCTATTTCTCTTTTCACCTCTATCAATTATTGGTTCACACATTTTGCAGCTGTGGGGTTTGGTACATACACATTTAGGATTGCTCTGCCTTTTTGGTGAATTATTACATTTAATTGTCTTATTGTTTTTCTATTATAATATGAAAATCTGGATTTTATTTAAACCTTTTATTTTAGTTTTTACATTAATACTTTATTTTTTAGAGCAGTTTTAGGTTTATATAAAAATTGAACAGAAAACATAGAGTTCCCTTATACCTTCTTACCCCCTACTCAGTTTCTATGGTTAATATCTTGCATTAACGTGGTGCATTTGTTACCAATTAATGAGTCAATATTATATTATTATTAAAGAAAATTCATAGTTTACATTAGGATTCACTCTTTTTGTTATGCATTCTGTGGATTTGGCAAATATATAATGAATTTATCCACCACTGCAGTATAATGTGGAACATTTTCACTACCCTAACAGTCCCCTCTGCTGCATATATTGATCTCTCCCTTCCAACCTTGAAACCCTGATAGCCGCTGATCTTTTACTGTCTCCATAGTTTGGCTTTTTCCAGAATGTTATATAGTTGAAATCACACAGTATGTAAACTTTTAAGATTGGCTTTTTTCTTTTTCACTTAGCAATATGCAGTTAAGTTTCTCCATGTCTTTTTGTGGCTTGATAATTCATTTCTTTATTTTATTTTATTAAATTTTATTAAATTTGTTGGGGTGACTTTGGTTATTAAAATTATATAGGTTTTAAGTATACATTTCTATAAAACATCATCTATGTATTATATTGTGTGTTCACCAATCAGAGTCCTTCCATCACCATATATTTGACTCCATTTACCCTCTTTTACGATCTCCGCATCTCTCTTACCCTCTGGTAATCACTAAACTGTTTTTTGTGTCTATGAGTTT
>NW_017731995.1:1154328-1156479 GCF_001890085.2 Hipposideros armiger
TTTTTTTTTGCATCTGGATGTCCAGTTGTTCCTGTCCCATTTGTTTAGAAAACTACTGGGTTGTCGGAAAAGTCATGACGCATGTTTGTGACAGATGGAACTAGTTCATTTTTGGAAGTGCTAGAGTCATTCACACCTATGTTATTGCTATGTCATTTGACAGCTGACAGTTCTAGCTTGATTCTAAAAAAATTGAGCGATTTGGCTGAGTTTTGGAGATTTTACAAGTTGAAGATAAAATACATTTTTGCCATATTTTACTATTTTACTTCCATAAAGAGAAGAATGCATGTCAAGCTTGTGAAAAGTTGCATAAAGTTTATGGTGACAATGCTTTACAAGAATTTCAGTGCCAACGATGGTTCATGAAAATTCATGCTTGTGATTTTGATTTCAGCGATGCTCCTCGGTCAAGGTGGCCCACCGAGGTTGATGACAACAAACTAAAGACATTGATCGAGTCAAATCCATGTTACATGACACAAGAGATTGCAGAAACATTGAACATCCATCATTCAGGCATTCACGACAACCTGAAGAAGCTGGGATACGTGAGCAAGCTTGATATTTGGGTTCCGCATGAACTCAAAGAACTTTATATGACGTCACATAGAAACATCTGCAATATGCTCATTGAACATGAGGAAAACAAATCTTTTTTGAAGCGACTGATAGCTAATGATTAGAAGTGGATTGTTTACAATAATGTGGTGCGCAAACGGTCTTGGTCCCGATGTGATGATTCGCTTCAAATGATATCGAAAGCATACATTCATCAGAGGAAGGTTATGTTCTCAGTGTGGTGGGATTTTAAAGGTGTCGTGTTTTTCAAGCTCCTATCAAGGAAGCAAAAAATCAATTCGAATGTGTACTATCAGCAATTGGACAGTTTAAATGACCACCATCCAGCAACATCCAGAGCTTGTTAATTGTAAAGGAGTTGTGTTCCATCAGAACAACGTGAGACCACACACAAGTTTGATCACCTGTCAAAAATTATTGAAGTTTGGATGGGATGAGTTGCCACACCCACCATACTCGCCTGACCTTGCACTGTCAGACTTCCACTTGTTTCGCTCTCTTCTAAACTCCGTGCATGGTATAACGTTCAATTCAGATGAAGCTGTAAATCAGCACCTTGTTCAGTTTTTCACAAATAAAGACAGGTCTTTCTATGAATGAGGAATTATGAAGCTCACTGAAAGATGGCAAAAGGTTATTGAACAAAACAGGCAATATATCATTGATTGATCTTTGTTCTTTATATAAATAAATGACCTTTGAAAATCATAGACAAAATACGTCATGACTTTTCCGACAACCCAATATCTTAGCTTCATTGTATTGCTTTTTCTCATTTGTCAAAGATCAATTGACTATATTTGGATGGGTCTTTTTCTGGGCTCTCTATTCCATTCCACTGATCTCTTTGTCTATTCTTTTGCCAATACCACACTGTCTTAACTACTGTAACTTTGTAGTAAGTCTTGAAGTTATGTAGTGTCAGTCTGATTTTTTTCTTCTTTGTATTGTTTTGGCTATTCTAGGTGTTTTATCTTCCATGTGTACATCAGAATAAGCTTATCAATATCCATAAAATTACCAAATCTTCCGTTTTAGCTCATTTTCTCTGACACCATTCTTCCACCTTTTTACTAGCTTGTGGATGTAGAAGTCCAGGCTTGTCACTAGTTCTTTGTTGACACGTGTACTTTGGTTTCCTTTTTACTGCTATTTGTGGATGAGACTTTTGCTCCCCCTTTGGTCTCCACTGGTACCACTTGGTATGTGGTCTTATTATTGCTGAGTGATGGTGAAAACCTTGGCTTTCCACTTAGCCTCCTCTGACATCATCCTGGCAGACGTGTAGATGAGCCTTATTACAGCCTCATGAATTTGAAAGTCTAAGTTCTCCACTCAACCTTTGCCTGATATGGGAGAGGGTGGGGCCACAGTTTTTGTTTTCTGTGGTGTTTTGTTGGGATACTTCAGTTATTGTCTAAATATTTTCTTCTTTGGTAGACTGACCATTTCAAATAGGCTTTTCTTGGGAATTTTCCCCCTCCCCCATGACTGTAGATGTTTTCATGTTTCTGGTTTCTACAGCTCTAAATCTGGTCTATATGAGGCAAAAAGAAACCCAGGAATCTT
>NW_017731995.1:1157949-1162024 GCF_001890085.2 Hipposideros armiger
TCCCACTGACACTCCTTCGCAGCTGTCTTTGCTCTTTCCTTCTCTTGTGATAGACCTGTAAGTGGTGGAGTATCCCTGGGAGTGGTCCTGTTTTCTCTCCTCACATCATTGTCCTGTCCCGTGGCTTTAAATAGCAGCTATATGTCTATGACTTTCACATTTATATCTCTAATTTATATCTTTCTTTGAGCTCCAGACTGATATAGCCAACTTCTTATTTAAAATCTCTAATAGACATCTTGGGTGTCTAACGGACATTTCAAAGTTAACATTGAAAAGGAAATCTCTGATTCCTATCTCCAACACAGTCTGTTTCTTCTTAGTTTTCCCATCTCTGGCAGTGGCTCTACCACCCACCCGTTTACTCAAACCAAAAACTTAGGAGTCATTTATTGATTGAGTTCTTTTCTTCTCCACATCATCTCCCAGTCCGTAGGCAGGTCTCCGTGAATTTCCACACTTCCAACCAGGTCTACTGCTACCATTCTGTTATAGCCACCATAATTTCTCAGCCTGGGTTGGTATGGTTCCTCACAACTGCTCCTTGTTTCTTTTAATTTTTTATCACCCATTTTGCATTCTCTAGCTATTTCTGCAGAATCTATGACTACTTTTTAAAGTATAAATCCAATCATACCAGTCTCCTGCTGATGATTCTACAATTACGTTCCACTAGATTTAAAATCTAATTTCCTTATGATCTTCAAGTCTCTGATCATTTACATCCTACTAGTCTGTTCAACCTCATCTCCTATTTAATTCCTTTATCCTATATACTCCAGNACAATGAAGCAAAAAGTCCAAGTCAATTATAAGAGAAAAATAAGCATTTGTTAGACTTTTTAATATCATGTTGTGATAGAAGAAAAATGGCAAAACAATTTTTTTTAGATAATCAAAGGAAGAAAAATGGAAGCTAACAATTTTAAATCTTAACCATTTTTTTATGGTTTGTATATAAATCTGGCCTTTATATACAAAACCAACAAACTGCTAAAATCATTCAGGAACTAAAGAAATGTTGATTTTATAAGACCTACCTTTAAAATTTATTAGACAATGAACTTTAGAGAACCAAAAGTGACTAGAAAGCATCTACATAAATTCTGATAGTATTCAGTCTACACTTACCTGTAGTACTAACTTATGAAATTGAGGGAGACAGTATAGGAAAAAAGGGTATGTGCAAATATGAAATAAATTTATAAATGTTTAAGAATACAACCATAGTATAACTATTAAAAACCGAGAGGAGGGATAGACAGTATTTGGAAAGTAGAATAGGCTCACTTATCACCTTATAGGAATTAACAGAGGATAAAAGGATATTAGTACAGATTAGGTGCCTGAAAGAGAGAAGATTACTAGTTAATTTTTGTATCATGTAGAGTTGGGAACTAATACAGAATATCTAAACTAGAAGGGAGTAAAGGTGCTTTATTAAGGCATGGATATAAACATAAGAACTAGTAGAAAATACATGCCTTTTTAATAAGAAAAGTACATATCCCCATAAAAAGACAGCAAAGAAAACAAATTACATAAAGAAACACAGTAGGACAGGATGTGGTAAAACATATTAATAAGCATAAAAGAGTCAAATAGATATACCATACAAACAGTAAGCATGTAGAAACTGATATGTATACTAACTATACTGTTATCGGATGAAGTGTGCTTCACTACAAGGCCTATTGCCAAACATAAGGAGAGATATTACATGATGATAAAGGCATCAGTTTGTCAGAGACAGCAATCCTAAAGGCTTGTGCACAAATAACAGTTTCAAATACATGGGGGAAATTAAAAAACAACTCAAAAAGAAGTAGACAAATCCATGATTTCCATAATTATTAGACATTTTAAGACTCGTCTTCCAGTAACTGATTAAAAACAGGCAGACAGAAGTTTAGAAAAACTAGAAGACTTGAGCACATTATTGACCAAATTGACTCAGTTCTCCACTAGTGCAGATAAAAGAGTCAACCCAAAAGAGGACAGGAAGAGAGAGGGAAAAAAGGAATAAAGGACAGATGTGATAAACATATAGCAGTCTGGATGAACTGAAACCAACCATATCAATAATGTATCAAATAAAACAGTCTAAACACGACATTTAAATGTTCAAGATTTAAACACTAGATACAAAGCAAGCTTCAACTGTATGATGTCTACATGGAAAACATATATATGGAAAAATATATATATTATATATGTATATATATATATATATATAAAATTTGAAATAAAAGTATGAGAACTATATATAAGCAAACACTAACCATAGGAAAGCTTGAGTGGCTATGTATTAATATCAGACAATATAGAATTTAAGACAGACCATATTACAGTAGATATAGATAACTCTTACAAATTAATAAAAGCAAATGTCAGGTCAAGTTGTTGATTTGTTGAGGGTGTTTTTTTATAGCTTCAATAGTCTTCTGAAAAAATAATATGTATTTTTTTCTTTTGAATGTATGTATTCAAATTANTTAGACAATTTACTTTATTTCCACTGTTCTGTCTGCCAAAACATCCAGTTGCAAAATGCTTTCTAATTCTCTAGACTCAAAAAATGTTGTTCTGAGGAAAAGAAAAGGAGAATGGATTCTCTTATTTAGCTATCCATCATGATACAATCAGAAAACAAGGGATTTATAGATAATATTATAAAGTGACAAAAGCAGCCACAGGGCACAGACCCCTGTTGAAAGCCCAAGGTACATGCGCGTGGTTCAGTGATTACTGACATCAATTAGCAACAGAGTGGCGGGGACACTCTGGGGCTGCATTTTCACTAAGTTGATTATTGCTGAGCTTTACAAAGTATTGTGCAGTGCCTCAGTTTCCACATATGTGTGGTATGGATAATAATTCTCTCCACTATAAGTTTGTTTTGATGGGGAACTGCTTTGAAAAGTTTCATATAAATAAAAGGATGTTATCTAACTCTTATAAACTGTGATTTTGCTTTTTAATTCAGATATAGTTATGCTGAGGTTTTATTATGAAATACGGTCATTGTGTGTTTATTGTACTTCCCTCCTTGTTTAAGGATAACACTAACTAAAGAATTTCAGGGCAATATTTTACGGAATCATTGAAGTATTTTTAGTCATGTCTTTCAAAAAATTCCAAGAGACTTCTTGGAATTCCAAAAAATCCCTCTTCCATTAGGAGTGATTGGAGACCCCAGAAAAGACTTTGCTTTTCTTCTCATCTTGTTTTTTAAACCAATATGGGGAGCGCCAAATGGAAACACCAAAATTTGATGGGCTGTAGCAGCTCTCAGAACTGTTTCCTTCTCATCTGGTTCAGATGACCTATAGCCAGGGTATTAACCAGAAATTTGCTCAGACTTTGATTCCTAAGTGTAAGAGATTTTTCAGTTTTTTGTCTTGATAATATGAGTAAAACCCGCTGATGTCGTACTTGTTAATCTGATTAGATACCAAGCCTCAGGTCCTCAGACATGTCCCACTGCCCGTGAAGAGTGAGTCATAGTGAAGGAGAAGAGGCCAGCTTGTAGAATATACAAAACATAAATAATGACCAGGGAGAAACTCCGTTGAGAGAGATGACAAAGATATCATTGTGTGAAACATGTTTTTCTTTCCCCAGGCTGATGGCATTCTGAACTGTTTTACACAGACCTTAACCTTTTCTGTAAAGGTATCTGTAAAAGTGCTTTTGTGACCCTCATTCGTGACGATTCTATAAATCAAGAAAATATCTTCAACAATGGAAATGTCACATCTGCTTATGAACCATGTTTAATGGAGTTAGTTCTCAGTGCTTTATAAATCAAAGAATTTGCTCCTCTCTCACCTGGCGCTGGAGACTGCATACAACATTACATTGTGAAATGTTAGGGAGATTATCAGCCACTGTGTTGTTTTTACAAGTACAATGAAATATTTAATGTTTTGTGACTGGCTCCTTCAGGTGAAATTTTAACACAAAATAAAATGCAAACATACACTGTATTTTAAAACTAATGGCCGTTTTAAGAGTGCAATTTGTTTGGTTTTAACGAAGTTATAAATTGGCCTGCCTGCCAATGGCTTCAAAA
>NW_017731995.1:1164864-1167171 GCF_001890085.2 Hipposideros armiger
CAGAACAGATTTTTCCTTTGCTCCATCAAAGATAATTGCTTGTTACTGAGCCCCATTCCACTCCGCCTTATAATATGCTGTTCGCCATCTTCCTAGTGGAGATGAATTCTTTTGTATGTTTGATATATTCGTTTAGCATTGAACTAAATGTCTGAGGAAATAAATTTAAGTGAAGAAATTTCATATGAAAGTTCTAATTTTAGAGCTTCCAGAAAGGAAATTCTACAGATCCCCTTAAAGTAAATGAAATATCTAATGCTGCTCATTACCCACTTTTCTTGTGTACAACCAAGCTCAATAACAGTTGGCGACTTTAGTTTAAGAGCCAGTGAAAGAGGCTGCTTGTTGCCTACTAAGCATCCATTCTCTCTTCCCTCAGCAACAGAACCTCTGTTTTTTGGGGGAAGGTGGGAGGAGGAATGGCAATATACCCAGTAAATAACAACAACTCTCAGTTCCTTTCCTATAAATAGAGTTTGCATCAGATATAAGTAAAAGTGATGGCTTCCAGGTATAAGATAAATATGTTTGGGGGATATAATGCACAGTGTGGGGACTATAGTTAATAGCACTGTACTGTATATTAGAAAGTTGCTAAGAGTAGTTCTTAGCCTTGTCACAAGAAAAATATACTTGTAACTGAGGTTGTAGATGTGTTAACGAAATATAGTGGTAATCACTTCACAACATATGCATATATCGAATCATTAGGTTGTATACCTAACACTACTGTATTGTTATGTCATTTATGTCTCAGTAGAGCTAGGAAACAAATGTGTGGCAGAGCATCTAAGAAAACTCATTTTGTTTCTTCCTCCTCAATTGAATGTAAGTCCTGGCTAATACACCCATCATGTATTTAAAGACATTCTAAATCAATTGTATTTTTCTTAGAATGATTAGATTTAGTTTTTTAAACCTTACCTTTATGCTTAATTTACTGACTCTCACCATTTCTAAGACTGTTCTCGGAACTTATCCAAATGTCCCATTTTGAGGACTGCTATCTAGAGACAAAAAAACATCAGAAGTCTCTAAAACAGGAAGAAATTAGTAAAACTATATGATGAGAATTTCTTCAATTATTATGGTATGGATAGTTATGTTATTTCCCATCCAGAAGTACAAGTAACATGCGTAACCCTTAAAGATGAGAGAAAAACTAATACAACATTTTTAGGAAACGGCATCAAAAGTCACTATGCAATTCTGCTAAACATATATTGAGTCTTGGAGACTGAATNTTGGCCATTGATTATATTTTCAAACATAAAGGCAAGGATGAAAAATTTATTGACTGTTCTTGGCCCGTGAATACTCATATGTGACAATCCCAAACTATATCATTTAACAGTATCAATATTAAATACATATTAAATACTTTTTAAAAATTAATTGAAAGTAGTCTACACAGTATGCAGATATTTTTGCCAATTTTGTTCAAATAATATGTCGTTGGCAAATGACACAGCAACGTTTTGGTCAAGGCTGATTTGGTTGGTAACTCTAAAGAATTTTATACGAAGGAAAGCAGAGAAATGGGCTGGTTGCTTGAGGAGGTGGGATGAAGGAAGGCTTTTATGAGGTGGAGGGTATTTGCATTGTCTTTATTCTCTCTAACTTGTCACCTCTCTTCCTCCCTTTAGTCCAGTAAACCAGGCTTTTATCCTGCGGTAGATACTGTTTGTGCTCACCAGTGGTCATGTTCTCTCCTACGTGTCCCAACTTCCCTTGCCATATGATTGGACTGTGGCTAATGTGCATGGAAGTTATATAACCAATTTGCAGGCCAGATCTTTAAAAGTATACCATGCTGTCTCTCACTCTCTTCTTCCTCTGCTGGGACAAACTTGCAAGTCATTTGTTTAGAATGGCATTTGTAAGATGAATGAGGGCTGCCAAACTGGAAAAGAGTTCAATGAATGATTGACCTCTGGATATTGCATATTTAACAAATAAGCCTTTATTGGGGTGAGCCACTGATATTTCAGGGTTTGTTTCCTATCATACCATAACCATCCTTCACTAATACATAGCCTCACAGACCCACTGATAAAGTTCTTGTCAACACCACCAATATCCTCCATCTTGCTTCTGTCCTCATCGTTCTTGACCTCTCAATATTCAACACAATTATGTACTTCTTTCTCCTTGAGCCACTTTTCTCCTGACTTTCATGACACCAGTGTCTGTAGTGTTTCTCTTCTCCCACTGACACTCCTTCGCAGCTGTCTTTGCTCTTTCCTTCTCTTGTGATAGACCTGTAAGTGGTGGAGTATCCCTGGGAGTGGTCCTGTTTTCTCTCCT
>NW_017731995.1:1174626-1180326 GCF_001890085.2 Hipposideros armiger
TTTTTTTTGACTCTAAGATTTTAAATGTTAGTTTTATTCTTCTGGATAGAGTTATATTTGTAATTACCATTAGTACACAATTGATCAAAGCAACAAAAACATATAAAACATTTGACAAATAATTGCTAAATGTATAAAGAAAAGTCTTCATTGTAAATGCTCCGATTAAGACTATATTTTTCACATAGTTCATAGATCCAAAAATGATTCTTTCATATTGTTGTAATAACAGAGTTCAAAGTCAATTTTATTCCCATTTTTCATTGACATTAACATTGAGAAATATTTTCTGCGTATTAGGAATATTATGAATATGTCACACATTTTCTTGGACTTCTAGATTTTAAGGTAAAGATCATTGTGCTTTGTCGTCATTATATTTCATGCTATATCAGCTGATGATTCAATTATATCTTGCATATTTGATGAAAGCAAAGACTATTATACTATCTGACTTTCAAATGACACCCTATAAGTAGAATCATTCATTTCCTCATTTCTGGAAAGTTTATCAAAAGACTTCATCAAAAATTATTAACACCTTAATTTACATTTTACCCCTAAACTAAAAGCACATTGTTTAACCTGACATACTCAGAAAAGGTTGGAAAAAATCCAAATATTGTTAATTTCATAATAACTTTGCTAATATAATATTTTTTATGAAACTATATTATCTTATAATTTTTTGAATAGGTTATTTTCAAAATCTTGAAATAGCTGATTTAGTTAATTCAATTTATGGAAAATATTCATCATAAATCCTAATGGAAAAAGATAGCCCTCGTTGTCAAACTTATCAGGCAAATTAGAATTATTTCATATAAGAAAGAGTCTGACTTTATTTTTCAATTCAGGTAAACATGTTAGTATGTTTTCTTGTGACAGCTATCTTGCTTCTGAATTCAAATTCTAAGATGAATGGATGGATTTGGCTCAAACTTGATCTTGAGTAGTTTATACCCCAGATGACATAAGGCCCCATTGGTCTTTATGCTTTTTTCCAATGCTGTTTTTATTTTTTCATATGCAAGATTCTCCCTCAGGAGAAACACATGTAAAAGGTTAGAAATGAGAAATTGAATGACATCCTGATTTTAATGTTTTTTCAGGCAGATCAATTTGAGAGTAGAGAACATGAACTTGGAGATCTGAAGATTAATTATCCTTTCATTGTTGTAACCTTTTCACTCTTTGGAGAGCTTTTATGTAATCTTGTATGCCCACTTNCCTTTTTCATAAAAAATAGATTTTTATCGTTTTGCCATTTCTTTGCAGGAGCCTTTTTTTCTTTGAAAATGAAATGCTCAAGGATGAAAAAGCTTAATCGAAATTGGGAAAAGAAAATAAAACATTTTCTGCGATGAGTGACTTTATTGCTTTAATACATAATAATTTTTAGAAGAATTTGTATATTCTTTGCCTCTGGACAGGGAAAGTGCAATGCTGTGTCTCATGCATATTTTTTTTCTAATCTCTGTCTCTAACAAATGGCTTTGTTTGTTTGTCTGATGACCTTTGCTGAGAGCCTTTGATAATAAAGTTGAGAATTAAGATATCGCCAGACAGTGGTGCACAGATGGGCTTCAGCTGATATTTAAAAAAAACAATGTCTTTATCCTCCAGTTATATCCCCATAAATCCAACCACCTTACTGTTTTACAAAATAACTACTTTTTAATGCTACTGCTACTTTTTGCCATGATTAAAAATTGTCCCACTGTTTCTGTCCTCTAAGTAATTGTGTACATAAAAAGCAGAAAGCAGAAGCAGCTGAAATCTCATAAGAAGGTAGCACTTTATCCAGATCAAACATGCTGACTTTTTTGAGCATCGCTTTATGTTTCTGGAATGCTGCTTTATGTTATACCGCCACAAGTCTGAAAATGAATTAGTGGCTCCACTGAGTCACCTCAAAAAATTAAGTTTCTGTGTTTGTGCTATCTCTGGGATTTGAGAAATCGGTTTCATTTTAGTTAGAAGGAAACTATACTACCAGAAATAAGGTTCTCGCTGCCATTTTTTTTCCAGAGCTGTTTCGGGTAATCAAAAATAACTAATAAACCAGGGAAGGAAATAAAACTACCTCTATTGCTCAAGGCTGTAAAGAAATTAGGCAAAAGTTTGGAAAATTGGCCAGTGGGACTGAAAACAAATGTTTGAACCCTGTCCACTTTTGATTTTGTGTATGTATGGATGTGTATGTGTGTGTGCGAGTGTGTTTGTATGTATGTATGTATGTATGTATGTATGTACTATTAAAGAAGCAGTATGACTCTTTCTATCATCTACATAAATCCGGTCTACCAAATGGCAGAATAAACAGTGATCTCTGTGATTTGAGTTTAGAAGTTGGAGGTAAGACCCTCCTATCCTTTTCCCAATCTCTTCTACCTACTTATATCCTGAGTTCTGACACCTTTCTAACATGTGGCAAGGCTTTTAATTCTGCTCTTAGATATCATAATTAAATTGTAAAATCATATTGACTTAGGTTCAGGTATGGGTATAAAATAGTCTATATTAATATTAAAAGAAACCAGAGGGTAATGGATTTCACATATGTTTAGCGACAACTTATGATAGACATATTAATATTCATTATCTCCCTTAAGATGTGGAATAACCCTGTGAATTAGATTAGTATTATTTTATTTTTCTCTGTGGATATTAATATGAAAGGTTAAGTAACTTTTCTAAGAGTATAGAACAAGGATTGGTGGAACAGGAAATCAAANACTTTTATATTTTTAATAATTTAAAAAATTTTCAGTTACAATTCATATACAATATTATATTAGTTTCAGGTATATAACATAGTGACTAGACATTTATATAACTTATGACGTGATCACCCCTATGAATCTAGTATCCATTTGACACCATGCATAGCTATTACAGTATTATTGACTATATTTCCTATGGTATAGTTTACATCCCTGTGACTATTTTGTAACTACCAATTTGTACTTTTTAATCCCTTCACCTTTTTCACCCCCTCCCATCTAGCAACCATCAAAATGTTTTCTGTTTCTATGAATTTGTTTCTGTTTTGTTTGATCATTTATTTATTTTTTTTTTAGATTTCATAGATAAGCAAAATCATATGGTATTTGTCTTTCTCTGTTTGACTTATTTCAGTCAGACTAATACCCTCTAGGTCTATCCATGTTGCTGCAGATGACAAGATTTCATTTTTTTGTGTGGCTGAGTAATGTCCCATGGTATATATTTACCACTTCTTTCTTATCCATTCATCTATTGATGGACACTTACGTTGCCTCCGTATCTTTGATATTGTAAATAATGCTGCAATGAACATATGGATGCATATGTGTTTTCAAATTAGCATATTTGGTTTCTTCAGATAAATACCCAAAAGTGGGATTATTGGGTGCTTTTTTGTCTCTTGTTATAGCCTTTGTCTTGATGTCTGTTTTGTCTGGTATAAATATTGCTACCCCAGGTTCTTTTTTTCATTTCCATTTTCATGAAATATCTTATTCCATCCCTTTACTTTTAGTCTGTGTGTGTGTCTTTTGATCAGAAGTGAGTCTCTTGTAGGCAGCATATGTAAGTGCCCTGTTTTCTTATCCGTTCAGTGATTCTGTCTTTTGATTGGCGCATTTAATCCATTTACATTGGAAGTAAATGTTGATAGATATGTGGTTATTGCCATTTTTTATTCATATTTTTTATCTTTTTTTTCTTCTTCTTCAAGATGTTGCTTCAACGTTTCTTGTAATACCGGTTTGGTGGTGATGAACCCCTTTTTCTTGTCTAGGATCTCTATCTCTGCTCTTATTTTTTCATACTCTTCACAAGACTTATAACTATGTGACATCTTGTGCATTTAGTTATCAGTGCATTTAAATAATATATTTCATTTTTCTTTTCCTCCAAGAACATATAAGCCAGACTGAGGGCAAGAAGCTTGCCAGCACTAGATAGTGCTGGACGCATGTCTAGTACTCATNCCCAAACAAAAACAAAAAACAGGACTAGACTAAAAAAATTTTTAAAAGCATATTCAGTATCTATAAAAAATTATGTCATAGCCCAAGAATCCAAAATATAAATATGTGACCCAACTCACCAAGTGCAATCAGTCACATTTGGTATTAGCATCTGTGTAGGAGGTAACAGGGGAGATAAAAGTGACTTCTGACAACCTTTATAGTAGGAAAACCTATGTATGTAATGAACAATGTGAAATGCAGCCCAGAATCCCAGTTAACATGGGAAGTTCGTTCAGTGGGCCAAATTCAGCAAAAGTAGCCTAAACTGAGAGGGTGGTTCCAAGGCTTCACTTCAAAAATGAATATAGTAATAGAAGGACCCCAGAAAGGTTAGTTGTTAAGCGTCAGACTGGCCAAGTAAATGCTCATGGTAATCAACCGATGCTCTTTCCCAGTACCAAGCCTCACAGTATGAACTACCACTGAGACTGAACTCTGACCTGTGGAAGACAGGAACAAAGGAAAGAAAACATCCAGAAGGATGGGATGAGGGAGCAAAGCAGGCAGATCTCAAAAATGCTGAAGACCATTTTTATGAACCTTTAGCTATACTAATAGGAAAGTCCAGAATCATAAATATTGGGGAGCTATTTTGGCCCACCTTTCTCTATCATTGCTGCAGGAAACCTATCTTGCTGAAACAACATAAAAGGATTACATTATCCCGTTCAGAATTAAAACGAAAAAGATAACGATCAGAATAAGAGTTTTCCAAATAATGCAATAGTCTTNTATCCTATAAGAAATCAAAATAGAGTGTTATGACATGTTCCTCTGCTGGGGTGTATAGTTCCGATCTCATAGACAGGTTATACCCCCTTGCTCATGTTTCAAAACTCACTTGCATGACCCTCATCACACTTCTCATTACAGGTTTAACATCTGTCCTCCCTGCAAAAATGTCACTTCTGTGAAAGGAAAGCCATGGCTAGCTTGTTCACTGTCATATTATCAGCTCCTAAAAAAAGTGAATAGTATATAATAAGAGCTCAAGGAGTATTTAAGTATTTTATGAATTGAATTGAAATTGAAATTCAGTATTCCCCTTTTAAAAGGCAGCTGCCCCTGAGATGGGTGACACATTAAGCCATGTTAAACTAACAGTATATATTTTCAGGCAATATCCTAGAAGCCAATGTTGAACAAGAAAGTTATGTATCAATGGTGCAAAGGTACTTCAAAAAACTATTTGCTGAAACCACGTTTTGCTTAGGACTATCTTATATTTGTAATACTATCTACTCTCTTGGAAAATATTTTTGGTAGGATTCTATTAGAGCTAAAGCTCGAAAGATAAATATGATATACTAGTTAAGGAAATAAACTTGCAGGTGATTAACTCTTAATTAAGGGAAAATGCATGTTACTTAGACCAGAGGTCTTCCAAATTTTTGCTCAGGTACTGCCAAGGAATATTTTGAAAAAAGTATGGGTCCCTTCATATTTTAAAATTAGTATCAGAAATTTCATTATGTGTTTAAAAAGAAGTAAAGTGTGTGATTTCTGACATGGTTTAAATATTATAGTTAAAAACGTAACAAATTACATAAATCTTTTACATTTTAGTTTTCAGTAGAATCTAAATTCCATAACACTTTAATATCCACACCAGTGATTGAATAATTACATTAACAAGCTTTTCTTAAATCCTTAGACATTTTATATTATATATTTTATTCTC
>NW_017737441.1:0-1189 GCF_001890085.2 Hipposideros armiger
AGCAGCTCAAAAGTTGCTGAATTGTCTGGATTCAGAACGAGGTCTGGAGGGGCAGTTTTCTCCCAGATAAAAGTGCTGGCAAAAGCTATTTTTCCTTTGTTGAGACCTCCCTGCACCCAGCTTGCACACAGAGGTAGCCACCATATCTGAGTGTCCATCAACCTGGTTAACACCATTCATCGACCCACCCCACCCTGCAACCTGGTGATTCCCTAGGACCCCACCCCACCCAACTTGTGGGCCCACCAAAGCTGTTTCCAGTGGCTTTTTCATACAAATGGCATGTCTTAGCTTATGCTGCAGATATTCCTAACATTTCTCAAAGGTTCACAAATCCAAAACAAGCAGCATTTGGCCTTTGGCATGTGCCATAGCTCCTGTTAAGCAGTCCCAAGCCAGGCACTAGTGGAAGCAGGTCACAATTCATAGTTTGGCTACTCCTAGGCACCTCCAAAACCAGTATGGGAGGAGACCATCTGCAGATTGCTCATTCCATGATATTGGCTCATTCCAGGTAACCTGAGAGTTGGCACACCCAGTGGCTGGCTTCCAGGAGATGGAGCACTACCCAGCTTCCTCCACAGAGGGCACAGCTAAAGGGAATACTGGGCAGGAACCAGATCACTGTTAAATTTAATCCTTCTCCATAGGGTCAGCCCCTGAACAACAGCTCCTCCACTGTAGTCACAACCAGTCTTCACAAACAAACAGCCTGAGGGTCAATCCTTCCCATTCACATGCAAACAACAACCAAGGCTCAACTGCAACAGGAGGGAACACAAAACCCATTTAAAGGACAGACCAGCAGGGCCTGGCACAGGTGACCACAGAGACTGGACCACTTGGGTCCCACAGCACACCAACTAAATAAGGCCACTCTACTAAGACTGAGAGACCTAACATCTCTACCTAATACACAGAAAAAATACAGGGAGGCAGCCAAAATATGGAGACAATGAAACATGTCCCAAACAAAGAACAGAACAAAGTTCCAAAAACAGAATGAAACAAAATGGAGACAAGCAATTTACCAGATGCAGAGTTCAAAACACTGGTTATGAGGATGCTCAGTGACTTCAGTGATAACTTCAACAAAGAGATAGGAAACATAAACATGGAGATAAAAAACAAGCCAAAAAAGAAAAAGTCAGAAATGAAGAATACAATAACAAATAAAGAACACATTAGA
>NW_017737442.1:0-1184 GCF_001890085.2 Hipposideros armiger
GGACCAGGAGCCTGCGGGAAGGACTGAACTGAGTGCCTTTGGCACGGGAGCTGGAGGTTTTTGGGACCATTGTTTCCCTGGTGTGGAGCTTGCACACAAGTAGTGCACAGGAGGGCGCCATTTTTTCAGGGCTGGGCCCTCCCACAGAGGCTCAGGTCTGGGACTGCATTGGTCTGCTGGAATTGGCACAGGAGTGCGTGTGTGCGTGCGTGCGTGCGCACGCACGCATGTGGCCTTGGATCCCCACCCTCCACACAGCTTGTGCTGTGTAGCCAGGGAAACACCTGGCAGGCGCGCTCCAACTCAAACAGACTGCTTATTGAGACCCGGGAGTGCACGACTCTCCTTAGGTCCCCGATTTCTACACTGCGTGTGCAGAGTTGTCTGGGTGGCGATTGGCAGTTGGGCTAATCGGCTTGATCTGCGAGTGGCTGATTGGGACAGGCTGAGACTGGGAGTTTCCCTTGGGATTGTAAGGGTGTGAGTTGTGCACCTGTGTGATTAAGCCAGGGCTTTCCTGGCGAGTTTGTGTGGGCTGTCTGCCGTTGCAAGAGTGCATGCTGCTCTGACTTGGTGGGGGCCACTGACCACATCCTGTGGTGCCTTGGGGGCCTGCCCCACCCACGCAGAGCTGTGTTTCCAGGGCCACCCTGAGTCCCTAGTGCCTGGCCCCTACCTCCGCAGGCCACAGAGGGTTTTTTTGAAGCAGCAGACAGCCCGCAACAACCTGTGAGTATTTTTGGTGGTGAGCATGTTCCAGAGCACACAGCAGCTAATTGCGAGAAGCTCACTTCAAGTCTAGAGGGAAGTTGGCGCATGCCGCACTGAGCCCTTCCCCCCAACAGCTGGTGCTGAGTCGCCCAGAGTCTCTCTATTGCTGAGCAAGTGGTCTGCAGATTAAAGAACGCATAAAGCCCCTCTCCCCCCTTTTCTTCTTCTTTTTTTTCTTGTTCCTTTTTTTCCCTCTTTTTTTCTTTTTTCTTTTTTTTTCTTTCTATGTGATCTAATACATCGAAGCAATCAGAGTGACAGCCAGAATGAAGAAACAAAGAAACATGTCCCAAGTAAAAGATCAGAAGAAACCTCAAGCAATGGAACTAAATTAAACAGAGGTATCCAACTTTCAGAGACAGAGTTTAGAACACTGATGATAAGAATGTTTCAGGAACTTAGGGAGGACGTAA
>NW_017737443.1:0-1253 GCF_001890085.2 Hipposideros armiger
CAAGAATTTTATGTCTCCCAAACTGTCTTTAAAAAATGAAGGATAATTTAGGATTTTCCCAGATTAAAAACAAGCAACAAAAATCTGAAAGACTCTGTCACTTCTGAAACTGTTTTAAATAAATACTAAAGGGATTTCCTCAGACTGAAATGAAAGGACACTAAATGATGACTTGAATCCCCATGAAATAATATAGTGCTAATAAAGGTAACTGTATAAGTAAATACAGTAAAAATGTATAAAATACATTATAATGTGTTTTTAAATTTGTTTTTAATTCTTCTTGTTCTATTAGATTAAAAAAACTGCATAAAGTAATGATTGTAAATACGTTGTATGGGCATACAGAGTTTAAAGATATAATAAGTGACATTAATGCAAAAAGGAGGAAGAATAGAGTTACCTACGGGCAAAGATTTTGTATAGCATTGAAATTAAGTTGGCATTAATTCAAATTAGATTGTTATAAATTAAGATGTTCACTGTAATCCCAGGGCAATCACTAATCTCCATAGAGAGACAGAGACAGCAAGAGAAATAAAAATATGAATTCAAATGATATGCTAGAAAGTATCTATTTAACGTAATTAAACTCTGACCTTGCATTGAAACCCATTTCTCACTTATTCTCTTTTTTTTAACTACTTCAATACACAATGAAACTGACATCCTCTGAATATTTGTTGCTTCCTTCAGCTCTTAGAACAATGCAGCTTAACAAATAAGAGTCTGATACAATGGTAAGAGACTGAGCTTTGGAGTTACAGGGATCTGATACTCAGTTCTTCAGTTCTTGAACTATCATAGGAGTTAGGTTAGCCCAAGGCTAGGACCACCATCTCATGGGCTGGTAATTTAACTTCTCTTCACAGAGGAATGAAGGAAGTACTCTTGACTGCATGTTTGGAGAGGGTTAATGATACTCAAGCACATGGCATATGGTAAGAAGCTAATGCTATTGTTATTGTGGTCTAACCATTGTATTTCAGAACTCATTCTTGCCTTATTCCTATTCTTAACCTTTCATTATTTTGAGTTCTGCCAATTACATCGGGAAGAATGTCCATTAGCTTCCAATGACTCACAGTACATATCAGTACATATTTAATTTCCCCAGGAGGTCTTGCCAAGCTTGGGTTCTTTCCTAATAATACCAGTGGCAAAAATTCACCGTGACATTTAGAAGTTTGAGTAGAAGACAGGATCCCATGTGGAATTCAAGATGAGCTGTTCCTAAGGATTGAAAGGAGCAG
>NW_017737443.1:4008-6030 GCF_001890085.2 Hipposideros armiger
TGCTTCATTTTAAAATGTTGATCATTGATAAATACATTAGGATGTCTTTAATAGAAATGGTTTAAGCAAATAAACACTGAAATGAATGTCAACAGTCATATACATATGACAGCAGTCTGATAGATTTTGAAGATGTAAACTGCATTATCAGATTCTAACGTTATACACATTCTAGCATATAATAGTCATAACAATAAACTAATTTTAATACCTTTATTGTTTATTTTGACTACAATGGCTCATTTTCAATTGGTTTGTTGTCAGATTTTCTTGTTGATCTCTTCTTGATCCTTAATTATGCTGTAAAAATTATGTTTGATCCTGAAATTAAATAAAGTAAAATATATATACACATAGTGTTGTTCTTAGTTTTCCCAGAATTATATTTCTGCTGGAAAAGACATAATTCTAAATTTCTCAATAGAAAATTACCATGAAGTATATTAAGAGCTATAGTAAAATGAAGCAAAATATACAATAAAGAAAAGAGAATCTTTTCTATAAATTCATGGTTTGGTAATTGAGTAATTTATTAAGGTGCTCAGTCACCTGTGTCTGAAAAGATAAATGTGAAAATAATGCCTCTGACTTGGAAAAGTGCCAGGAATGGTGGCTGGTTTATTCTCATGTCAGTCTACTCCCGTAGGAGAATTGACTGCTAACATTGCAGCTTACATTGCTTACTCAGATAAGGATTCCATTATATACCCCTGTGAAATGGCTAATTCTCTATACCACAAGGTTAGTTTCTGATGACATTTCAGAGAGTACTAGTACATTTAAAGTGGCACTGAAATACCTAGATTTTTTTATATTGGGAACTTTAATTTTAATTTGGAATCAAATTCATATCCCAAATGAACTTGATGACTAATTTTGAGTCAACAAACTGAGGCTTGTAAAAGAGGGAAGTTATTGCTAACTGGAAGTAGGGAAGGACTTGTCTTTAAGCATTTGGGTAGAAAATAATATTATATTGTTCATTTGTTTCTTTAATGTTGGAAACAGACTATTTCACCCATTGTTTCTAAACCTGCAGGTATCATACTAGTTTGCACTGCTTTTTTAAAACAAGTTTTCACTGACTTAAAGTTTACTAATTTTCATAATAATTTTGCAAAACAATTTTTCTATAACAGAGATTTTTGAGTCTCCTCAAGACACTGCATAATCATTTGTGTTTAATTAATCATGTGTTAAATGCCTATTATGTACCAGGCCATGATGAGGGATGAGAGAAACAAGTAGATGATGATNCCACTAGATTTGTTCCATTAGTTTAAGGTTTATACTTCTATAGAGTACTTCTTGAGCAATGCTTTAATTACCTGTGTCTTGTTTGTCTCCAGATTAAAACATTAGGTTCTTAAGGAAAACAACTGTGTTACATTTAATTTATCTTATGCCTAACACAATGTTTAGTACAAGTTAAGAAATGGATAAATGTCTACTGTTATATTTTAGTTATCATTCTTGTTAAATGTTCATTTATTACCCCCCAGCAATATTGTAAGTGCTTTAAAGGCCAGAATATGTTAAGCTTTATAGTGCCAAACACAGGGGTTTATCCTTTTAAGAGACAAGTAAATTGTCCTGATTGACTTATATTTCTATACAATTACATGGTATAATTTACTATCACACTGATGAAATTAATGTGATGACATTTGATTGTAACTGCAGGGAACTGGAAATTTAACAAGCCTTATCCTTAACTCATAATTTCATTAAGGAAATTGTTGAGCACTATATGTGCCACAGACTCCATTAGGACTTATAAGTTAGGGATAGAACCATAAATAGAATTATTGTTGTCTTCAAGGAGCTATGTATCATTTTATACGGGTGTGAGGTATAAGCAAGTAAAATAATAGTCACAAACCAATAATGTATGTTAAAATACAGTTAGGAACAATTTCTATGGAAGAAAAAGTATGATTCATTTAACCGAGGGAGGTAGAAGAGTATCAACCAGGAAGAGCTTAGAGATGCTGACGTGTCAGTTGAATTGTGGATGGTTTC
>NW_017737444.1:0-1072 GCF_001890085.2 Hipposideros armiger
AAATTTGGAAATTTTCAAAGATATTCAAAAGTAGACAATAGTGTAATGGACCACCATACTTCAACAGTGATCAATTCATGACCAATCTTATTTTATCTAACCTCTAATTACTCCCTCCACCTTCATGCCAAATTGTTTTAAAGCAAATCTGCTTTATTTATCCACAATATATCTGTATTCAGCTTTCTAAGCTTTTTTAAAAAGAATGATCACATACCATCTGGAACTTTAAAAAAAAATCTGAGTATCATCTAGTCATTGTTCAAATCCCCTCCCCCACCCCCCATTTCATAATTATTTTTTGGCCAGATCCAAGTTAATATTTGCCTGGGATATCTCTTTTCATCCTTTTATTTTCTACTTTTTCATGTTGTTATGTTTAAGGTATTTCTTTTGTATCATATAGCTGGATTTTTTTTAACACAGTCTGTAAAAGATTTAATCGTCAATTAGTCCACTTCATGATTATTGTGATTATTGATTGATATATTTGGACTTGTTTCTATATCTTACTATTTGATTTTTATTTGTTGCTTTTCTTTTTATGTTTCGTTTTATTCCTTTCTTGTTTGCTTATTACCCCCTTACTCTTTATAAATAAATATACATTGTTTTTGCCTCCTATGCTAAGTAGTCTTTAATTATGAGCTTATTACTTGATCTTAATCTTTGGGTTTGAGACTCAGTGATTCCTTCTTCGTAGGCCTAATGGCACAGGACCCATTTCAATGGCCCTGCTGCTATTTGGCATCAATATGTAGAGACATTCCACCTCTCTCATAGGCCAACTCCCACGTGGGCCCCAGCTTATATTTTTGGGAGGTAGTGGTGCTTTGGATTCTTGGAGACTTTCTCATCCTTTTTGCAAGCCCAGTAAATGGATATAGTCATTCTGCAATGATAAAGTCTCTCAGTCACGAGTGCGAGCTTTGTGCAACAGCGGTTCAATACTGGCCTGAGCTGAGCTGCTGCTGAGCTGCCAACAGGTGACAGGATGGCTCAGCCGAAAAAAAAAAAAAAAGTCTCTTAGAATACTGATATTGCCATTATGCTGGAAGCAGAATTCTTTACT
>NW_017737445.1:0-1155 GCF_001890085.2 Hipposideros armiger
CAAAAAGATATTTACATTACGATTCATAACAGTAGCAACAAAAATAATTTTATGGTTGGGGGTCACCACAACATGAGGAACTGTATTAAGGGGTCGTGGCATTAGGAAGGTTGAGAACCGCTGTCCTACACGGTCTACACAGCATTATTGATTATATTCCCCATACTGTATTGTACATCCCTGTGACTATTTTCTGACTACAAATTTGTACTTCCTAATCCCTTCATCTTTCTCACCCATCCACCAACCCCCCTCCCATCTAGCAACTATCAGTTTGTTCTCTGTATCTATGAGTCTATTTCTATTTTGTTTGCTCTTTTATTCTGTTCTTTAGATTCTCCATATAAGTGAGATCATATGATATTTGTTTTCCTCAGTCAGAACTTATTTCACTTAGCATAATATCTTCTAGGTCTATCTATGTTGTTGCAAATGGTAAGATTTCATTCTTTTTATGGCTGAGAAATATTCTATTGTATAAATGTACCACAATTTCTTTATCCAAGAATCTATTGATGGGCGTTTTGGTTGTTTCCATATTTTGGTTATTGTGAATAACACTGCAGTAAACATAAGAGTGAATATATTTTTTTGAATTAGTGTTTTTTTTATTTCTTTGGGTGAATACCCAGGAGTGGAATTGCTGGGTCATAAGGTAGTTCTATTTTTAATTTTTTGAGGAACTTCCATACTGTTTTCCATAGTGGCTGTACCAATTTGCAATCTCACCAACAGTCACAAGGGTTCCCTTTTCTCCACATCCTTATCAGCACTTGTTGTTTGTTGATTTATTGATGAAAACAATTCTGACAAGACTGAGGTGGCATCTCATTGTGGTTTTCATTTGCACTTCAGGTCAGGGGACAATTCTTTCTAACCTCTGATCTTTTATGACAAAATTCTCAACAATGAACTGGAATCATAGATGCCAAGTACAATTTCCAAATGTTTAAATATTTTTCTATTTGCTTCTGTTATAGATATATAGTCTGCATCCATTATGGTCAGAGAACATACTCTGTATAATTTCAATTCTTCTAAATGTGTTGAGGTTTGTTTGATATCCCAGGAGATGGTCTATCCTGGTGAATAATGCATGGGAAATTCAAAGAAATGTATACCAGCAATCCCACTCTTAGGTATTTATCCAAAAAA
>NW_017737446.1:0-1188 GCF_001890085.2 Hipposideros armiger
CTTAGATTGCTTCCATATCTTAGCTATTGCAAATAATGTTGCAATGAACATAAGGATGCATATATTTTTTTGAATTAGTGTTTTGGATTTTTTTGTATAAGTACCCAGAATTGGGATTGCTGGGTCATATGGTAGTTCTATTTTTAATTTTTTGGGGAACCTCCATACTGTTTTCCATAGTGGATGTACCAATCTGCAATCCCATCAACAATGCATGAGAGTTCCCTTTTCCTCACATCCTCACCAACACTTGTTTGTTGATTTTTTGATGATGGCCATTTTGACAGGTGTGAGGTGATATCTCATTGTGGTTTTAATATTCATTTCTCTAATGATTAGTAATGCTGACCAACTTTTCATATGTCTGTTGGCCATATGAAGGTCCTCTTTGGAGAAATGTCTATTCTGGTCCTCTGCTGATTTTTTAATGGATTGTTTGTCTTTTTGGTGTTAAGTTTTATGAGTCCCTTATATATTTTAGATATTAATACTTTATTGGCTGTATCATTGGTGAATATCTTCTCCCATTAAATAGGTTACCTTTTCATTTTGTTGATGGTTTGCTTTGCTGTGCAAAAACTTTTTAGTTTGATGTAGTTCCATTTGTTTATTTTTTCTTTTGTTTTTCTTGCCTGAGGAGACATATCCAAAAAAAATAATATTAAGGGTAATGTCAGGCAGTTTATTGCCTATATTTTCTACTGGGGGTTTTATAGTTTCAGGTTTTACATTTAAATCTTTAACCTATTTGAAGGAAGCGCTCTAGTTTCATTTATTTGTATGTATCTGCCTAGTTTTCCAAACACCATTTATCGAATAGACTGTCTTTACCCCACTGTATATTCTTGCCTCCTTTGTTATAGATTAATTGACCATATAGGTGTGAGTTTATTTCTAGGCTCTCTATTCTGTTTCATTGATCTATGTGTCTGTTTTTATGTCAGTACCATGCAGTTATGATAACTATAGCTTTGTAGTATAGTTTGATATCAGGTAGCTTCATACCTCCAAGTTTGTTCTTCTTTCTCAAGATTGCTTTGGTTATTTGGGGTCTGTTATGATTCCATATAAATTTTAGAATTGTTTGCTCTAGTTTTGTGAAAACAACATTGGTATTTTGATGGCATTTGCATTGAACCTATAGATTGCTTTGGGTAGCACGGACATTTTAACAACGCTAAGTCTTCA
>NW_017737447.1:0-1161 GCF_001890085.2 Hipposideros armiger
ACACACACACACACACACACACACACACACACACACACACACACACACACACACACACTCAAACAACTCAATAACAAACAAAAAATGTTATTAAAAAATTGGTAGAGGATCTAAACAGATATTTTTACAAAGAAGCCATACAGCGGGGTGGCTGGTTAGCTCAGTTGGTTAGAGCGCAGTGCTCATAACACCAAGGTTGCCAGTTCAATACCCATATGGGCCACTGAGCTGCACCCTCCACAACTAGATTGAAACTACTACTTGAAGCTGATGGGTCCTGGAAAAACACACTGTTCCCCAATAAAATTTTAAAAAACACAAAAAAAACAGAAGCCATACAGATGGACAACAGGCACATGAAAACATATTCAACCTCACTAATTATCAGGAAAATGCAAATCAAACCACAAGGAGATATCATGTCACACCTGTTAGAATGGCTATCATCAAAAGGACAAGAAATAATAAGTGTTGGAAAGAATGTGGAGAAAGGGGAACTTGTATGCTACTGGTGAAAATATAAATTAGTGCAGCCACTATGAAACACAGTATGGATATTCCTCAAAAAATTAAAAATAGAACTACCATATTATTCAGCAATTCCACTTCTGTGTGTTTATCTGAAGGAAACAAAAATACTAGTTAAAAAAGATATATGCACCCCTATGTTCACTGCAGCATTATTTATGATAGTCAAGATATGAAAACAACCTGTGTCCTTCAAGGGATGAGTGGATAAAGAAGAGGTGGTATATACATACAGTGGATTACTACCCAGCCATTAAAAAAGGAAATCATGCCATTTGAGACAATATGGATAGACCTTGAGGATATTATTCTAAATGAGATAAGTCAGACAAAGAAAGACAAATACCATATGAATTCATTTACCTGTGGAATCTAAAAAACACAACAAATAAACAAAACCAAACCCATAGATACAGAGAACAGATTGGTGGTTATCAGAGAAGGGGGTTGGACAAAATGGGTGAAGGGGATCAATTGTATGGAGATAAATGGTGACTGGACTTATTGTTGTAATCACCTTTACTGCATACCAATTTTGAAATATGTTGCACACTTGATAGTAATATTATATATCAATTGTTATATGCCAATTATATATATATATATATATATATATATATATATATATATATA
>NW_017737448.1:0-1188 GCF_001890085.2 Hipposideros armiger
TTGTGGAGGACATTGCTTCACTGGCCCAAGTTGGCACCATCATTGCACTCTTCCCGGGCGAGGCAGATCAGTCGCCGGCTTCTGGACAGCCACTCACTGCGGCTGCTGGCTACATACGGTAGCCCATGGCTACCCACTGCCACAGGGGCTGCAGCCTGTGCTGTAGCCGGCGACTCATGGCAGCCCAGCTCTAGGTTGAGCTGTTGTTCAGCATCTTAGCTGTAGAGGGCAGTGTCACTGGCCCTCATGTGTGGGATCTGAACTGGGGCCTTCTGGCGTCCCAAGCCAGCTCTTAACCAACGTTGCCACTCAGCCGGCCCTTGTACAAGTTTTTAACGTTAATACAGTTGAACTTATTTTTACCTCCATAAGTTAACCCAACACCAAATTATTTGTCCCTCCCTCCTTTTTCCTAATAGTTTAATGTCTTTAATTCAACTGGCATTTATTTTTGTGTAAGGTATAGAGATTAGTGTTTATTTTTTCCATGTGGAAACCCAACTTCCTAAAACTGTTCATTGAATTATTTCTCTGTGGTTTATAATGTAATGTGACCTCTATTATAATGTACCAAGATTCCATAGATGCTTGGATTGATTTCTGAGCTCTTCTGTTGCACTGATGTATGTGTTTAGCTCCAACTTAATACTATATTCTAAATCATTATAGCTTTATTATAAGCCTTGCAATTTGAAGGAGCAAGTCTATCCTTTTCCTTTTGCAGAAGTTCTTGGCAATTTTTGAAACTTTAAATTTCTCATAAATATATCAGTTTTTTATATATAGTCAAATAAAAATCCCACTGGAATTATATTAAATTTATAGATTTGTTTTGGGAGAATTGACATCTTTATGACACTGAGCTTTTCATGACTTTTCCCTTCATGAACATAGTATATTTCTCCATTAATTTAAAGCCTTATTCCAGGTACTTCATAGTTTCTGTTGCTATCAGACATGAGCTCTTTTTTTCTATTACATTTTTTTTAAAAGATTTTATTGGGGAATTTGGGGAGGAGAACAGCATTGGGGAATCGGGGAAGGGGGACAGACAAGTTGCTGTCCTTTTATTCTTCAGCCTAGTTGTGGAAGATGTCGGTTCACTGGCCCATGTTGGTATTATCATTGTGCTCTTCTCGGGTGAGGCAGTCACTCGCCGGCCATTGGACAGCCGCCCACGGCAGCTCC
>NW_017737449.1:0-1188 GCF_001890085.2 Hipposideros armiger
TTCATGCAGCGATTCCTTTGCCTGTCCCAAGCACACGCCTCTCCTCTCTGGTGGGCTAGATGACATCAGCTCATTCCAAAGGAGAGAGACAGAGAGACGTGTGAAGTTGTTCAGTGGGAGACCCAGCTGGGTGTGCACAAAGACACATGTAAGAGGAAAATCTTTGCAGGGTCATTTATAATGGGGAAAATCCAGAAATAACCTAAACAGTAGTTTGTAAAGAACAAGGTTAATTAGATCATCTGTGGTACATCCCAGTTAATGCAGCACAGTGGTTCCAGGTACTTAGGAGAAAACCTTGGACTCACCTTTTTTTTTAAAGATTTTATTGGGGAATTGGGGGAAGGGGAACAGCCAAGTTGTTGTCCTTTTGTTCCTCAGTCTAGTTGTGGAGGACACCGCCTCACTGGCCCATGTTGGCATCATGATCATTGAGCTCTTCCCAGCTGAGGCAGATTGGTCTCCGGCCATTGGACGGCTGCTCATGGCAGCTCTTGCCAGCTGCTGGCCGCTCACGCTGGCTGCCGGCCACTCACGGTAGCTCACGGCAGCCCAGCTCCAGGTCGAGCTGTTGTTCACCATCTTAGCTGTAGAGGGCAGTGTCACTTGCCCTCATGTGGAATCCGAACCAGGGCCCTGCTGCTCAGAGCTCGCACTCCCAAGCCAGCTCTTAACCAACTGAGCCTCTCGGCCGGCCCCTGAACTCATCTTTGATTCCTATTTTTTTTTCTATCACTTCCCACATGAATACTATCAGTAAAACCTGCTATCTCTACCTTCAAAGTGCTGTCTGACCAGTTCTCATTGTCTGCATGTCTATCACCCTGATCGTAAGCCACTATTATCTCTTTCATAGATTTTTATAATCCCCTTTGACCTGGTCTTCCTGCTTCTACTCTTGCCCTTTCCAGCTGCAGTAGCATCCTTGCTGTTTCTGAACCTACCTCAGGGCCTTTGCACTGGCTGTTTCAGCTGCCTGGAAAACTCCTCCCTACAGTGACCTCATAGCTCCCTCTTTCATCAGCTCAAGCCTGCTTCTCAGGGAGGCCTGCTCTATCACCTTGTTTTTAATCGCAATTCACCCCATTCTGAGTTTAGTACTTCCAATCTCCTCACCCTGCTCTATTTTTTTCCATAGCAATTATCACTTTTTTCATGTACTATGTATTATTAACTCATTTATTAAGT
>NW_017737450.1:0-1188 GCF_001890085.2 Hipposideros armiger
TTGGGGGAAGGGGAACAGACAAGTTGCTGTCGTTTTGTTCTTCAGTCTAGTTGTGGAGGACGTTGCTTCACTGGCCCAAGTTGGCAACATCATTGCACTCTTCCCGGGTGAGGCAGATCAGTCGCCGGCTTCTGGACGGCCGCTCACGGGGGCTGCTGGCTACACACTGTAGCTCATGGCAACCCGCTGCAGCAGGGGTTGCAGCCTACGCCGTCGCCAGTGATTCATGGCAGCCCAGCTCCAAGTTGAGCTGTTGTTCAGCATCTTAGCTGTAGAGGGCAGTGTCACTGGCCCTCATATGTGGGATCCGAACCGGGGCCCTCCAGCATTCCAAGCCAGCTCTTAACCAATGCGCCACTCGGCCGGCCCTAAAGTTTACTTTTCATTTTGAAGTCTGTGATTCATGTGAAATTTGATTTTTGTGTATGATATAGGGTAATTATAAATATTACGTATTCGGCATGCTAATTAAGCAGTTATTATGCTCTTATTCCATTTAAAATCAAGCTTGCAAGCAGAAGCCTCAGGCAACAGATAAAACCATCAGTGACTATAAAGCTACACCTTAATCAGAATGGCGATCACAGCACCAAAGTTCTGCAGACAGACCCAGCCACCCTGGTCCATTTGGTTCAGCAACTGGAACAAGCACTGGAGGAGATGAAAACAAACCACTGTAGGAGAGTTGTGCGTAATATCAAATAGTCCCAGTTTTAAGGTTTATTCCATTTGAATCACTTGTGAATTAATGATATGTACCGGTTACTTTTAAAAACTAATATTTTATGAATTGATGGTGATACATACATGTACATTCCATGAAAGTTCTTTTTCTGTGACAAGATATTGAGGTCATGTTCAAAAGCTAAAGTAAAGTTCCTTTCCTGCTGCTAAATGTGATCAGCTTCTTGACAAAATGTATTTGATATTTTAAATGTGTAAATAGGATTGAATCAACTAGAAGTGAATCTGTACAGTTTATATCTCCTGTGTATATGAATGTCCTTGTTTGGTACTTCTTTTGACTGCTTAACTTTATTATTTTCCTCCTTATTGACCAAAGTTTGAAAATAAAATTGACAGTGTGATACTCTTACTACCGTATTTGCCGGCGTATAAGACGACTGGGCGTATAAGACGACCCCCTAACATTTCCACTCAAAATACAGAGTTTGTTATATACTCGCC
>NW_017731996.1:0-1219 GCF_001890085.2 Hipposideros armiger
TCATTGGTGAAAGTACAAATCATAATGTAAATTATGAAATATTTAAACCTGAATGATAAAGGAACCACATGTTAAAACTGCATTTAAGGCAGTCTGTGATTTATAATCTTAAATGATTATATTATAAAACAGATTGAAAATTAATGAGCTAAGCATTAAATTTTTAAAAAATAGAAAAAAAAGTAATAAAGTAGAAAGAAGAAATTAATAAGGAAATTTTTAAGCCTGAGTCGTTTATTAATGTAGATGTCAAAATCCTGAACAAAATATAGCAAACCATATCCAGTAATATATAAACAAAAAGGATTATGACCAAATAGAGTTTATTCTGGGAATACTAGGATGCTAATTTTAAAATTAATTAATTTACCATATTAACAGATTAAAAGAGGAAAACTATTCGGTTGTCAGAAAAGTCATGATGCATTTTTGAACGAAAAACATAGAAAAAATACATCATGACTTTTCTGACAACCCAGTACATGGCCATCTGAATTAATATAGAAGCAATGAATAAAATGAAACATGCATTCAAAATTAAGCAAACTAGGAATAAAAGAGAATATTCTTAACCTGATACAGGGTAAATTTGCTAAAATGCTACATTATGCTTACTAGTGAAATAGAAGTATTCTCTTTAAAATCAGCAGTGAAACATCGGTGCCTGCTTTTGCTCCTTTAAACATTGTGCTCTGGAGGTCCTAGTGAATGCTGTAAGATAAGAAAAAATACAAAAGATACATGGCTTACTTAGAGGGAAGAACAAAATTAGTATCTGTAGATGATGTTTCTGCAACTGTACTGGAGGTCCTGGTAAACATTTAACACAAAGAATAAGAAACAATAATTCAAAGAAAAAGGATTGGAAGGGAAGAATAAACATTGTTGGTATTACAGATGATATTGTCTACATAAAACAGTCTACAAGAATCGATACAAAAAATTTTTTGGATATGAAATCAATATGCAGAAAACATACATATAGTGTTCCTCTATACAACCCACAAACAATTAAAAAAATTTATTACAAAGAATTCTATTTATAATAGTAACAAGAACTCTAAATTACCTCGGAATATATTTTACAAGATAAATGTGTTCCTTTGATGGAGAAAAACTATAAAACACAGTTGAAAGACTAAAGGAAGATCTGAATACATTGTAGTAAGCTACATCCTGTTCCTGCTTGTGAGACTCAATAACATGTTTATTTTCCCTA
>NW_017731996.1:2069-16097 GCF_001890085.2 Hipposideros armiger
GCTGTGTTAGCAATCTGTGTCCCAGAGGAGTCATTCTTTTTTATCATCTCTGGAGCCAGTTTACCAGCCCACTTTTCTTGCAAAGGGAGATTGGCCCTAAAATAGCCAGACTTGGTATTTTTTGTTTGTTTAAGCCAAAGTGTTTTCTGTCTTTGGTACCAGAACTATGATTCATGTCTATAGCATGTTTCTGTGTATACTGGGAAGAAGAAGAGAGAAAGTCAGGAAATTCATCTAGTTGCACAAGACTCCATCTCCAGTTACTTTCTGTCTGAGACCTGGATAGGGTGACCCTGGAGTAGCAGGCACCTTGATGAGCCCAGGCACTGACAGAACCTGAAACCTTCAGAAGAAAAATCACGAGGAGTCACTGAAAGATACAAATATATATAATATTTGTATATTCCTACGTTGGCACAATGGGTCATAAAAGCAGGGCTGAAGTAAAAACTTTGATATTTTGATGGGTTAGCATACAAAGAACTTTGCTTAATAATAGAATACTATTCCATTAATGGGTTAGCAAAGGGAGTTTTGCTTTACCAGATGTAAAAAATAAGTAGTATAAAGTCAGATAAAGGAGAGGCAGGATATTTGGTGGAAGACAGCTTGGAGCAGTGGGCAAATCTCCAGCTGCCTACATGTAGAATTTGATGAGAGGTGAAAAGTAGGCATAGAGCAAATCATTGAAGGCCTTGTAGGCTAGGCTATGGCAGAGTGATCATATCCTCTAAGCCAGGACACTCTTTAGACTGAAAAGGGGTTCTATTCATTATTATCCCAGGACAACAGGAATAATCCAGAACTGTCCCAAGCCAACATCCAGGTCCTATGATCACCTATTTATTTGAAGGTGAAGAGGAGCCATTGATTTGGTTACATACCCTATAAGGAATGGGAAGTTAAAATAAATTTTAGGCAGAAGGCTTGTACAAGTCTGAATAGCCTTGATTGGAAGGGAATGAGAGAGGTGGGCCAATAGCTAGATGAGGATGTATAATTGAGAAGGATAGTTTTTGTTGTGTTGGAAAGAGGGTAAAGACTTGAGCATGTGTAAATGCAGTTGGAAAACAGTCAGTAGAGAGAGAGAAACATTGAAAATTGGTAAAGAGATCTGAAGAAAGGTGATGGGGTGGAGTTCATTTTCCATTATGACAAGTGGAAAGGAAGCAAGAATGGGTATAGATACAGGTGAGTCTTTAGGTGGAAAGGCATAGCAGGTTTAGGGTTCCTACCTGATGACTGCTTATGTTGTTGTTGGGGGTTCAAGGAAAGTAGAGAAGGTTTTAAATAGCTACAGTGGACAGTTGGAAAGAGACCAATAACAAGACAAGGATGCCCCCTATCACCACTTACATTCAACATTGTCTGCCACTCTAGTGGCAGTCTTAGGCAGTCCTAGCCAATGAATAAAGCAAGAAAAATAAATATAAGGCATTAGAGTAGAAGAAATAAACTTATTACTCATAGCAACTTAATTGAGCATACAGAAAATTCAGAAGAATCTACATATATACTATTAGAATTGATAAGTGAATTTAGCAAGATTACTGAATACAAGGTCACTTTACAAAAATAAATTGTATTTCAATGTACCAGCAATTAGTAATTAGAAAATGAATTTTTAAAAATAGAGAACATTTACTATAGTACCAAAAACAATTACTTAGGAATAAATATTAACAAAAGGTGGGCAAGACTTCTACTCAGAAAACTATAAACAATTACTGAGTTAAAAATGGCCTGGGTTGGCCAAGTGGCGCGTTGGTTAAGAGCTGGCTTGGGACGCCAGCTCTGAGCAGCAGGGCCGCGGTTCAGATCCCACATTAGGGCCAGTGACATTGTGCCCTCTACAGCTAAGATGGTGAACAACAGCTTGGCCTGGCATAGGCTACAGTGGGACTGCCATAAGCTACCGTGAGTGGCCAGCAGCCGGCGTGAGCTGCTGTGAGCCGCCGTGAGTGGCTGTCTAGTGGCCGGCAACTGATCTGCCTCACCTGGGAAGAGCGCAATGATAATACCAACATGGGCCAGTGAAGCAACGTCCTCTACAACTAGACTGAAGAACAAAAGGATAGCAACTTGTCTGTTCCCCTTCCTCGATTCCCCAATGCTGTTCCCCTCCCCCAATTCCCCAATAAAATCTTTAAAATATTAAAAATTAAAAATGACCTAAATAATTGGTAATCCCAGTTTGTCCCATGTGTGTGTAACTTGAACTGACTCTAAAATTTATAGAATACCCACCTCTGATTCCTGCCTTCTCAGTCAACAGACTCCAGTAGACACGGTGACTTGTTCTCACCTGCTATTCTAGAGAGAACTGGTTATGACTATGGTGGTGATGTTGATGCATAATTTATAAAGGCCAAGAGGAAAAAGTTGGAGGATTTACTCTGCCTGCTATCCAAATGTAAAGGCTAACATAGAGAATATTTTCATGGCCTTGGCATTGGGAAAGCCTTCTTAAAGAGGACACAGAAAGCACTACCATAAAGTGTAAAAGCTATACATTGTATTACGTGAAAGTTAAGAGCTGTTCATGAAAAGATGTCATTGTGAGAGTCCAAACTCTGGCAACAGGGTAAGAGAAGGTATTTGCCTAATTTATAACCAGTGAAGGATTCATATCCAGGATATAGCAAAAGCTCCTACAAATAATTAGAAAATGATACTCCTGTCTTGTCAATGGGCAAGAGACTTGAACTATTTCCTAAGAGGATATTCAAATGGCCAACAAACATGAAAAGATACTTAAGCTCATTAGTTATCAGGGACATGTAAATTAAAACCATTATAAGACACCACTACTCACCTGCCAGATGACTAAAGTAAAAAAATGTTAGTGAAGATGTGGAGCAGTTGAAACTTTTGTACACCACTGGTTGATGTGTACTTAGCACAACCACTTTTGAGAACTGTTTGACAGTGTCTATTAAAATCGGCATGTGTATATCCTATATCTTAGCAAATTCACTCCTAGATTTGTATCTAATAGAAATGAGAGCATATTTACAACAAAAGATATGAATAAGAATGTCATAGCAACATGATTCTAATAACGTAAAACTGGAAACAACATAAATGTCCATCTACAGCGGAATTGATAAATTATGGATATCCGTACAAAGGAATACTATTTATAGCAACAAAAGTGAACTACTGTTACATGCAACAACATTGATGAATTTTATAAACATTGCGTTGAGTGAAAGGAGCCAGACACAGAAGAAAATATAGGGTGTTAGTTCATTTGTATAAAATTGAAAGGCAGATAAAACTGATTTGTAATGTTAGAAGCAAGGATTGTATTTGTGACGGAGGGCAGGGCTAATGATTAGGGACGGTTACAAGGGGAGCTTCTCTTCATTGAGCCCGTACAGTTATGATTTGTGTATACATTACCTTTTAATATAAAGTTTTCAAATGATATAGTATATGTAAAATGCTTATCATAATGCCTGGCTCATTGAAAATATTCAGTAACTGGTAGTATTGACTATTCAGTGTGCTTTAGTTCTCTGTGATGACAAGGTCTGGGGCATTGCTCTTCAGTAGAACTTTGTGCAGTTATTAAAATGTTCTGTATCTGCTCTGTCTGGTTCCATAGCCACTAGCCACAGGTGGCTATTCAGCATTTGCAGTATGACTAGTATGACTGAACAACTTTAAATTTTACTTAATTTTAAACAATTATAATTAAAAATTAAATACCCACATGGGGCTGATGGCTGTCATTTGGGATCATGCAGGTCTGGGGATTGATGTGGGAATGAGGGACTGAAGGAGAATGGCAGTGAAGTTTATTTGAGTTGAACAAATCAAGAAACTGAGAGGCCAGGTGTCAGATGAATTGTGCATCTACATTGAAAAACGCTCAGGATAATGAATGGAAGACCTGATTGGAGTGAGAGATTGATAGCTAGGTTCCAAAGTCTTCAAATAAGCGTTTGGGTAGAGGATAGGGGAAGCGTAGTGGACCAGAAAAGATTCTCCCAACCAGCTTGTCAGAGGTAGTTAGGTAGAGATGTTTCTGAAGCACAGCTTAGGAAATTAAGAGCCGCTGAAGGAGAGAATTTCAAGAAAGAAGTGGTCCAAAGCTTCAGAGTGGTGCTGTGTGATAAAACGAAGACTAGTGAAGTGGTCTCTGGGGGCCTGGGAGGGCACAGTTTGTTGCACTGGTAGGGAAGGAAGCTAGATTGCAGTAGCAGATGAAAGGTTAAGGCATGGCCAGTTTTCAAAAAGCTCCTCAGTGAAAACAGTGAGAAAGGAGGTGGTAGCTAGGGGAGATGTGGGGTTCTGCTTTTGTTTAACACATGGTGGGGAATTGAGCTTGAGGAAGCATATAAAAAGTGAAATTGCTTGGTGGGGTTGTTTTGGTTTACTTTTAGTGTGTGGAAGAAATGTTGAGGCTAAATACATGAGGTCTGTGCAGTGAAGAGTAAGGGGTTGAGTATTACAGTGGAAGGTTGGTTGGGTCAGATTTTAAACTGTCTAGGATGGCATTATGAAGAAATGTTGACTTTATTTAATAGCTCATGGAGAGCCAAGGAACATTTTTAACATCTGGATTTCCTATAAGAGTCTGTGCTGTAGAAATATTACTCTGGCAATAACAAGGACTGTGGACTAAAATGTGGCCAGACTGAAGGTAGATAGATTGCTTTATCAAGCAAGAAGCAAGCCTGAGTTCGGGCAGTAGCAATTCATAGGACAGAAGATTTGGCGAATTTGAGATTATAGCTCAGGGGTAGAATGAGCACAACTTGTGGTGATGGAATGAGGGAGAACATATATAGAACCTAGAGCAGCGGTTCTCAGCCTTTCACAGGGGTCGCCTAAGACCATCGGAAAACACGTATTTTCGATGGTCTTAGGAACCGAGACACCGCTCTTCTATCCGTCTCCAGGCCCACATGCAGATACGCCCACATACGAGTACTCGGCGACCCCTATGTAAGGGTCGTTCGACCCCCGAAGGGGTCGCAACCCACAGGTTGAGAACCGCTGACCTAGAGGTTTCTATTTGAGTCAACTAGGTAACCGCTGAATTTTTGCAAAGGGACCCAGATTGCAGTAAGTTATAACAGCTTTGTTCACATATAATTCACATACCATACAACACCCATTTAAAGTATATAATTCATTGTTTTTAGTATATTCACAGAATTGTGTAACCATCACCACAATCAATTTTAGAAATGTCTCTATCATCCTATAAAGAAATCCATACCCATGACCAGTCACTTCCCCTTTTACCCCACCTCCTCCCATCCGCCCCAGCACTAGGCAACCACTAATCTGCTCTTGGTCTCTATGAATTTGCCTGTTTGAGACATTTCATATAAATGGAATCAGTCATACAACATGTGGTCCCTTATGACTAGCTTTTTTCATTTAGCATGTTTTCAGAATTCATCCATGTAGAGATTACTTTTTGCTTTGTATTATATTCACCTCTTTGAATGTTTTATGCCCTCCACTGGAATATAAGTGCCTTGAGGGGCAGGGACTATTAGACTATATTCAAGAGCTGTATCTAGCACGTACTTTTGTATTTAGTTATGACTCAGCAAATATTTAACATATAAATTAGAAGGTTAACTCAGTTGACCACAAAGTTAAGTTAACCAGAATGAGCCACTCTCACACATGCTTACCCACTGAGGTGTGTCTATATTTTCTGTCATGGAATAAGTAGGTAGGTACCATGACAGTGGTTCTGGTTCTTCTATTTACTCTTTGTGTGACCTTGGGTAAGTCATTATACTCTCTGGAGATACTTTCCTTATCTGAAAATAGGGATAAAAATCCCCACCCCATCTGAGACTGAGGAATAATTAAGATAATTCAAGTTGATGGAATTTGGATAGAGTTGGGGTTCATCTAGACCACCTCCAAGAAGAAATAAATAAATATTTGGCTGTTACCTAATCCTCCTGGGATAGGAGTAGTGCTTTTTGATGGGATTAGGTATTTTGGCTCCTTGAGTCTTTTCAATCCCTATTTTGAAGGTCCTAGTTTTGTCTGTGGCACACTGCTGCTTTGTCACCAATGTGGGGCATTTTACCTATCCCATGTTCTCTAGCTTTTCTCTCTGGACTACTAAAGACACTTATTTCTCAAGGACACTGACCAGTAGACTATTTTGCATATCCCCACTTCTCTTAATCTCTGTTTTCTTAATAGGTTGCATGTAGTTCAGTACAAAAAACAAACAATTTATAAACGCAGGCCCCTCTTTTGGAGAGGTGTTCATGTTTTTATTTAGAAAACACATAGTGTGTATTTGAGGGTCATGTATCAAATAAAATAGTCTTTGACTTCCAATTCAATGGGAGGAGGCAGACGTAATAAACAAATACAGAATAATGGGGCAAGTGCAGTAGCAGAGCCATGTACAAATGGTTATGGGAGCACACCTGGAAGAGGTGATTGGGACAGTGTTTTGAAGCAAGTGTCACCTGGCATTTGTGCACTAACAAGTATAACGCAGCAGCAGCAGCGGGCTGAAGAGTCACCTGCCCTCTTTGAGCCTCACAACAACCTGGTGAGGTGGAGTTTCCGACTCCCATTTTAGAGAGCAGTCTAAAGCTCAGAAAGGCTCAGTGAGAGGCTCTTCAACAGATGCTAGACTGAAGCTTCTGTTTGTCCCCTCCCCCTCCCACCACCTCCATGCCCCTTAAGCAAGGGTAGAAAGTTCCCATGCAGAGTACTGCAGTGCCCTGCTGTCCCCTCTGCTTTAGCTCTTCCTCCTCCACCCAAACTAGAGTCTCAGGTTCCCCTTTTGTGTGTCTGGCTTGCGTTCAGTGTCGTAGGTGCGTTGAGCATTCCGGGGCTCTAGCAGCGGTGAGTATTGCTGACGTCATTGTTTGCCTTATTGGGATTTTGCTCTTTGTTTCACAGGGAGCTGTGATTGGTATAGACGATGAGGACGACAGCACCTTCACAATAACTGTTGATCAGAAAACCTTCCATTTCCAGGGTGAGCTGAAAGAAGAGAATCTCTCTCTTCATAGTCCCAACTGCTGCTTTCCTTCTCTTTTGGGTTGTTTGCTGGATGACTTGAATGGTTTTGCAACTGATCCTGCATGAACGAGCGCACGGGAATGTTCTGGAGGAAGTGGTACTGCAGGTTAGGCAGGGATTTATATCTGCAGTGGATACAGCTCTGTTTGAAACGACTGTGGATCTGCCTGCAATCGGAGATTAAAATTTTACAGGCTAAAAAATCAGTGAAGGGAGAGAGTAATGGGCTGCTGCTGCTGCTGGCTTGTGCTTACAGAAGGTTGCTGATCTTCTTTATCCAGGAGTATGGTTCTGCTTCTGCATGAAGAGTCTAAAGACTGATTGTGGAGGTCGCAGTATTCGTCCGTGTAAAACTCACAATGTGAAGTAAATTGAAGCGAGTGGCAACCTTGGGTTTAAAGGTTTTGCTTTGCTTCAAGAACTGCAAGTTTGCTTTCATTTCATCTGCATTTCTGTGTCTTGTCTGCCAGCCGTCATTTCTCTGCTATTATCCTTTTTATAGTTCATAACACCAATGCCATCTGCCACTGCTATGTTTCGGCATTGCATGCTATGGTTCACCGGTAGAAAGGGTAAGGTACTGTATGATCATTCGCATTTCATCTTGCTTTGAAAACTGAGCCAGCAAATAAAAGTCAATTTTAATGAGCCTGTCCTAATGTACCTCTCCTATATTAGGAGCATCTGTTAGCTTTGCTACTAATGTTTTTGTTATTTTGCCTATCCAGAATAACCTATTTTATGTTTAAAGCAGTTCAAGAAACTTAGAAATGATAAGATTGGAGATGTTAGCACTTTCTCTGAACTACAAGTGATAGTGCACTGTGATAGATGCTAGGTATACCAAGATAAATAAGTATTAAATGAATTTATAGCTTAAAACTGTTTTGGTTATGAAGTCTCACAGTGACCAGATATGTTATACGAGATGTTCAGACAGCTATTATCCTATGCTAGGATAGTATATTGCAGTTATTTTTCTTCATTGTCTTGTTTAAGAAATTGACACATAGAGATGAAAGATGCAGTTTATATACAGTAAAGACAAACCAGTGTACTCAAAAGTGTTATCTCTAATGCTTTTAGGAAAGAGCATCCTTAAAAATATTTACTGTGTTTGGTCGAATTCTTTATTTAGTTAACTAATGATGTTCTCCTGAAATTTTCATACAATTCATAAAACATTTGAAACCTTATTATGAAAGCCCAAGGCCTTTATTTTTAGGTTAAATATATAATGCTGCCTATGAACTAAAGCAGGTAATGCCCACACGCTGCAACTCTTTTCTTGAATGAAGTTGAATAGTTGAATGTGTTTCAAGTAACAGCTGCGGGATGCAGGTGAAGGCTGCAGTATGGAATTCTCTCCTCTGCAGTTAACTCGGGAGACGCCTTCTTTGGACTTCCAGAAGCTGTATCGTTTGCCCGTTTAAAGGAGAGGCGACTCAGACCTCTAGAGCAAAGGCACCTCAACCTCCTGCTTTACTTTTAAATTATTTATGTTAAACCCATCTCCCCTTTAACACTACCAGATTTATGTGGACTGCTTGTAAGACAAGCAATTCCCTTAATGAATTATTTAAATGACAAGGATAAATAAGAGTTGTATGCATTTTAAAAATGGATTCTTAGTTCTGAGATTGTCATATTGATTATTTTCTACTGTGATAGTTATGGGAGTCTCAGGCAACATGAGCTTATTTAGTTTCTTAAAGAACTCGATAAGACGCCATATATATTTCTTGGCAATAATGAGAATTATTTCACATTCATAAGTCCTTATAAGAAAATCTTTGAAAATTTGATAAAAAGTTCTCAATGTCTGATAGTTCTTATATTCTTAATTATAATTGAAAGCAAGTTTGGCTGATATACATTAGCATATGTTTAAATGTATTTAAGTTTTTTATTTAATATACCAGAATTTTTTAAACCAAATGATCAGTTGGTGCATCTATAAAACAAATTCTACTTACTATCAATTATTAAAGGAAAAGCTAGAATTTGTTCAGACACATTCAATTATTCAACATCTGTTTTAGACATTCTAAATTCTGAGGATACAATAATGAACAAAACAGATTTTGTTTTTGGCATTTCTCCTCATCCATTCCGGTAGAGGAGCTAGCAAAAAAAACCACAAGATAAATTAGTAAACTATAAGTAAATAAGAGAGTGCTAAGTCCTGGAGAGAAAAAAAAATAAAGCAGGAAAAGAGAAAATGAAATAGAAGTGAGGATAGGTTGTGTGTGTGTGTGTGGGGGGGGGCGGGGAGATGTTGAAATTTTAGAGTGGCCAGGGAAAGACTCATTGAGATGGTGCCTTTCTGTGAAAGACCTGAAGGACGTGAGGGAACAAGCTATCAGGATTTTTTGGGGTTTGGGGTAGTACATCATTCCAGGCAGAAGGAACAGTAGTGCCAAAGAGTGTGCTTGCCCTGTTTGAAGAAGAGCAAGGAGGCCAGCTGTGGTTGGAGTGCAGCTAACCATGCAGATAACGTGGTGGGAGATGGAGGTCTAAGAGGTAGTAGCAGAGAGCCCCGTCATGTGAGGCCTTACACACCACAGTAAGGATGTTGAATTTTATTGAGATGAAAAGCCAGAAGAGGGTTTTGAGCAGATGAGTGACATAGTATTTTTAAGCAGTATCACTCTGGCCAATGTAGGAGGCAGGGACAGAAGCAGGAAAACTAATTAGGAGACTGTTGTAATCCAGAAGAGAGATGATGGAGGCTCCCATGAAAGCAGTGGGGTTAGGGAGGTAGTAAGAAGAGGTTGAATTGTGTATATGTATTTAATCAACTTTATCAAGGTTTCATTAACATACAATAAAATGTGCACATTTCATTTTCTTCTTTGCTAATTTTTTTTTCTCCCCAGGACTTAGCACTCTCTTAATACTTACTTATATTTTACTAATTTATCTTGTTTATTGGCTTTCTCCTCTGCCATTTTATTGATTTTGTTCAGTGAGTAATGACAAATTCATTTACTCATAACTGCTACCACACTCAAGATAATAGAACATGTCTGTCACCCACAAGAGTCCTTTATTATTCTTTCAGTCAGTCCCCACCCCCAGCCCCTGGCCCCAGGGAACCACCAGTCTACTTGAACTATAAATTAGATTTTTCTTTTGGAGAGTTTCTCGTAAATGGAATCATACAGTATGTACTATTTTTTTGTCTGGCTTTTTTTGTTTGTTTGTTTTTTAAGCTCAGCATAATGCTTTTAAGTTTCATCCATGTTGTGTGTACTGGTAGTTTGTTCCTTTTATATTGCTAAGTAATAGTTTGTTGTATGTTATTATATTTATTTTGAAGGTTGAACTGTAACATGTGAGAGAAAGACAGGAGTTTAGGCTGACACCAAAATTTTTGACTTGAGCAACAGAATGGAGTTGTCATTAGCTGAGGTGGGGAAGATTGCAAGAGGAACTAGTTTGTGTGTGTGTGTGTGTGTTGGGGGGGTTATTAGGGGATGTGAGTATTGGGAACTTATCCTTGGACATGCTTATAAGCACGTTTTGGAAGCCTATCAAGCATTCAGATGGAGATGTCTCGTAGGCAGTTGAAATGCAGAGTTCAGGAGAAAGTTCATGCTGGAGAAATAACGTTGGAAGTCATTGGCATATAGATGGTGTTTAATGTCATGAGAATTTGAGAGTAAGGGTAGAGAGAAAAGAGGTCCAAGTAATAAGCACTGGGGCACTCCAACATTTGTTTAGAGGGCATAGACATGAGGCAGAACCAGCAAAAGAGATTGAAAAGAAGCATCCAAATGGGAGGAGGTGAAACTGGTACCCTGGAAACCAAGAGAAAGTGTTTCTGGGAGGAAAGAGGCATCAGCAACTGTGTCGGCAACTGTGCTCTCCATAGATCAAGTAAGATGAAGGCTGAGAAATGATCACAGGATTTAACAATTAAGAGACAATTGGTAACCTTGAAAAGAGCAGCTTTAAGGTGGGGATATAGACAGTGCTTTCTAGTTCTACTAAAGGGAAGGTAAGAAATACATCAGTAGCTGGTGGGGAGAATGAGAACAAGGGAGTTTTTTATTTTTTTAAGATAAGAGAAATAGTAGCATGTTTTTTATGCTGTTGGCAGCGATTCACTAATGAAGGAAAATTGATGATGCGGGAGAGGGGAGAATTGTTGGATCAGTGTCCTTGAGAAGGCGAGAGAGGATGGGATCTAATACGGGAGTGCGGGGGGGTGGGGTGGGATCCATGCCTTTGACTGGAGCATGGTCAGTTGAAACAATAAAGGTCAAGTGTATGGAAATATATGTTGGTGGGTTATTACCTATCACCTTTATTTTTTACTATGGTTTAAATCTCTAGCTGTCCTATGTATCCTGTATTCTGAAGCATCATTTATTTATAATAAAGAGGATTGGTGCCAGGAAGAGAATACTCTTCCCTGAAACAATAGATAATTTGTCATTACAGTGATTCACAGCTCTGGTAACTTGATATTTTAGAATAGCTCCAATTTTAAAGAGATGCCATAAAATTCTCAAAACAAAGTCAATTTAAATTAACTTCAGTTTTAAAAAGGCAGTAATTGAAATTACAATTCTAGCATGTTAGAGATTTAAAAAGGTTTGAAAACTATAACTTTCTTTTTTAGAGATATTAAAAAGAAAATACTTGCCTATTAATGTTTATGAACTGGCTCTTTTTTTCTTTTGAACAAGGGCAGAAAATGATCCCTTTTCCTGCCAGCCAGTTGTTTGCATAGATAGATTCTGGATCGACATTGGGTGAAAAGCAGCTTTGGTATTATACTGCTGTTGAGTTCAAACATTCATTGTGTGTGTGTGTGGTGTGTGTAACTCCCTGTGGTCAGAACTGAGGGTATACAGGTTCCTAAGACATGGGCAGTGATGTCCAGGGGCATGAAAGATGTAATTAAAATGTAATGTGAAATATACTGTAGTAGGAGAAATACGTATAGGTCACTAACTAATGGAGAGGCAACCAGTCAGTGCTTCACAAAAGGGTAATTCTTGTTACCAAGTAATTCTTTTTATAATAATGAAAATTTAAAATCATACTAGCTCTCCAAATTTCAAATTGTTCAGAAGTGTATAATGTAAAAATTAAAAGTTGTCTGGCACGAGGTGCTCTCTGCCCCTCTCCGTCCTTCTCTTGTCTATCGGATAATTCTGAAGAATGAACAGAAGTTAGTCAGGCGGAGGGATGTTGTAGCTTGTGCAAAGGTATGGAAATAGGACACTGTTGGTATGTTCACAAGCTGCAAATGTTTGGTACTCTTAGAACAGTGGGGAGAAAGTGAGGCTGTAGAGTTAGGCAGAGGCAGATATATTTAATATAAAATGATTATATTTTTATCCTGAGGTCAGTGAGGAGCCAGTGAAGCAGGATTTTCAGCAGGGAAGAGACAGAATAAGACATGGGCTTTAGATACATAGCTGTGATTGTTGATGAGGCCCTGGATGGATTAAAGCAGTGGTAATGGGGCAGGAGAAGAAGAAATAGACTTGAGATTTTTAGGGGGTAAATATTTAGGAATGAGTGATTGCTTGGAAATGGGAGGTGAGAGAATGAGAGTAGTAAAGGTGACATTTTTGGGTTGGCTTCCTGTTTGATTGTTGTCAACATCCGAAATAGAGAGCCCAGGAGAACAGAGGTGGTGAGGGACCTCTTACGTTGGAGGCGTCTGTGGGACACACAGGTATAGGTGGTGATGGCAATTGGATCTGCGTCTTGCCTGAAGATGGAGATTTATAGTTATCAGGATATTGCTGGTAGGTGGAACTAGAAGTTGAAAATTTGAATGCCTAAGGGCTGGGCTAGTAAATGAGCGAAGAGTAGAGCTCATGAAGACTAGCAATATGGAGAGCTCGTTGCCATTTGAAGGGTAGCTGCCAATTAGTTCCAGACAGGCTAGGCTTTTGGTAATGCTTGTCCAGTGTTGCCAGATCATCAAGTTTTTCAAGAGAAACCAGAAATGCAGATTTTTAGTGTGTGAGTGGGCGTTTGTGAATGTGTGTGTGAAATCTCCAGAATATATACTAGCATGTAGGCCAACAGAATGCATCTATGAGCTAGATAAAACCTCTAGATCTCCAGTCCTAGGTTAAAACCATGGTAATAATGCTTATGAACCTTTAGGGAGACCCAAGTGAGAAGGACACTGAGGACCAAACCTTGGAGCACACTAGGGTGAGACCATCAGCATGCTTAGAGGAATGATCAGAGAGGTTGGGATGAAAGCTACAAGCTTCAATCATATAAAAGTACTGTTTTTATAGGTCAAAAGTAGTTGCATATTAGCAGTTCATATGGCTCAACCTAATAGAAGACTAGTCTATAGTTCACATTAATAATTAGAAAAACACCGAGTTATTTGCATTTTACCTTCAAATAAAATTGAATCTATTTAATCATTTAGTATATATAATGATTTATAATGTTACTGATAGTGTATTGGCATAATAATAATGATAGCTATATTTATCGAATGTTTATTTTATGCCAGGCACTATTTAGAGTTTCATTTACGTTGTTAACTCATTCAGTTCTCACAACCTTTTGAACTAGGTACTATTATTGTTTTTATTTTATAGATAAGGAAACTGTGGGCTACGTTCAGATAGGTACTTTAAGGCAGAACTGGAATTTGAACACAGTTGTGGTCTAGAGCCATTCTCTGAACTGCTGCAAAAAAGTTTTTGTAGAGATTTGCCAGCTGGTTTACAATTAACTTAAATTTTACCAGAAAAGGAATTGTGAAATATAAGGAACTTTAAATTAAAATGCAGTTTAATGCAATTAAAACTTTTTGTTATGATGTTAATCTACATGTTTCATTACTTAGTAGAAATAGTAGCCGTAGTGATTGTGGTAACAACTACTGTTACTGCTACTAAGTAGCTGTTATGAAGCAGGCACTGTGTTCAACAGACACTGTGCATTATTTCCATAATTCCTAAACTACACAAAAATGCGCTGGTTTTATTTCCAGTTTTAGAG
>NW_017731996.1:18217-28187 GCF_001890085.2 Hipposideros armiger
AAAAATTGAGTCATTCTGTGTAAATAAAGTTTTCAGATTTTTTAACTTAAAATATTATATCATGAACATTTCCCCACAACACTAAATGTTCTAAGTTCTCAGATTTTTTTTTTTTTTAAGATTTTTTTATTGGGGAATTGGGGAAGCGGAACAGACAAGTTGCTGTCCTTTGGTTCAGTCTAGTTGTGGAGGACATCGCTTCACTGGCCCAAGTTGGTATTATCATTGCGCTCTTCCTGGGTGAGGCAGATCAGTCACTGGTGGCTCACAGCAGCTTCGCCGGTGGCCAGCTGCTCACGCTGGCTGCCGACCACTCACGGTCGCTTACTGCAACGCACTGCATGACTCACAGCAGCCCAGCTCTAGGTCGAGCTGTTGTTCACCATCTTAGCTGTAGAGGGCGCAGTGTAACTGGCTCACGTGGGATCCGAACCAGCGGCCCTGCTGCTCAGAGCTCACACTCCCAAGCCAACTCTTAACCAACACCGGCCCTAAGATTTTTAATAGTTACATAATATTTCATTTTATGAGTAATCATGTTTAACTATTCATCTGTTGCACAGGGTTTATTTTTCCTATTTTAAATAATACTGTGTTGAAACCTTGTACATAAATCATAACCAAATCTTTGTTTACCTTAGGACAGATAAGGTCTCAAAAGAATTTATTAAAACAAAAGACATTTTTAGTATTCCTGAAACAATCCTACCCAATCCCTTTCAAGAGAGATTATTGATTTTTACTCCCTTCTGTTTCATCACACTCCTTTTAGGCCCTTAGTATTAAATTTTAAAAGAATGCCAATTCATTGTCCCCCCCCCTCAAAAATGTGTTTTAATGTGTTTATTTCTTGTTTGATGACTTCTTCATTTACTTGTCCATTTTTTGTTGTTGTTGGTGGTGGTTTGCTCATCTTTTTTTATATCCTTTTTGAAAGGAAATAGGGAGTAGTTTTAGAGTCATTCACTAACCCTACTAATCTGAGAAATTGCTGCTATGTATTGTTAAGTAATCTTTTTACACAATTTGGAAACACATTGCTTGGTAGGTGTTAGTGTGAACAGTAAATTAAGATATACAAAGAAAAGCATTTCACTACTTTAGTGTATAATGTGTACCCGAAAATATGCATGAAAGCAGACTGAATTGAACAAAGACTTGCAAGGGTACAAGGGCAATGTGTTCTTACCACATACTATAAAGTCGTAATGACACCTTGCCTTTTAGAAATAATATTTATTCATAAGTTGTATTCATCCATGTTATGTCTTTCCTTCAAAAATGAACAGAGACTGGATTGAAGTCTTATGGGCCAAAGTCTGAGGAGTGTCCCATTGATGATAAAGATGTACTGTTTCCAGCATGCTTCATGATTTCTCATTATATTATGTTTATAAGGTTTATGATTATTGTCATTCCTATATTTCTACTAATCAAAAGAATGGCATAATAGAATGCAAAATATATTAAAATAGTTGCCTGAGCACTGCTCTTCAAATGGAGATGGTGGTGCTACAAGAACTAAATTGTTGCCTGATAGAAGAAAATTCAAATTTTTCTCTGAGGAGTCAGTGTACACGAAAGTACAGATCATATTAACGTTGAATAGGCCAGTACTGCTTTATGTAAAATGTATTCTCATACCTCAAGAAATTTTGGGGACTCAAAACTAACTTGAGAGACAATTAAGCATAAAATTGTATGCCCTTGTAACTATAAAAGGAGTTCAAGGAAGGAAATGATACAATAGTTAGATTTTCCGTGGCTTTCAAACTTTTAATAAAAGCATTTTATATATGCAGTCTTATTTAGAAGCCCAGATATGAGACAGAAAAAAAGTACAATTGCTGTTTGAAGTCAGAAGGTTGAGGGCTTAGAGCCCTGCCTCAGGGAGCCCTTAAGCACTTTGAGAAAATACCAGTATTCAGTTTATTTCATCCATTCATTCTGTTCATTCACTCACTCACTCATTCCTTCATTCATTCATATTGTCAATAAATATTTGAGTGCTTAGGTATACCAGGCATTAGGCCAGTTTCTGAGTGGAAAGTAGTGAGCAAAGCAAAATGCCTATCTTCAAGGACCTCACATTTTGAAAATCATTCTTCCATAGGTTTCCTGGTTGCTCAATTTCAAGTAGTTCTCTGACCCCAGATTAAATATTCCCTGAGTAAAAGCGCTATCTTCTGGTAATGCCTAGATTATACTCACCCTTATTTTTACTTTTAGACAGCTAACTAGCCAGTGAATTTTCTAAGAAAATGCTCGCTTCTGCCAAGGTCATCTTTGTCTTTTCAACCTCCTTCATTAACTCCACATGCAGTCTGTGAACATTCATTCTCATGATCATGGTGATTTAATTAGTGTACTCCACATGGAACGTTGGTCCAGCATATAAATTCCAGTTAGGTTGCATCATTGCATTTTCTTAATATGAAATATGGAGGACCCTAAGACAGTTTGATTAATACCCTTGAAAAAAAAGAATTAGAATGCAGATAAACTATAAAGAATCTGTGTCTTTGCTGCATGGCTGGCTTTAACGAGGTCATCTGCTTTGGGTGACTGCTCGTGGGAGGAATCGGGATCATGTAAAAGAGAATTGGGCCGAGCCCTTGCATATGGGTGATTTAAGTCAAGTGGAGACGGGAGCCAATGGGATTTTTTTTAATTTTTTTTTTTTATATCATGGAGAGGATGATTGGAAAACTTTTCTGGAGAAGGTGATTGTATTCTAGATATGTGTAATGAAGTGGGATGGGGAGGAAGCAAACACTTATTAAGGGCGTAGTTGGGGTTGTGATCCTCTTGGTATCCCACACATGCTTATTTGATGGGCATTTTAATTTCCATTTTATAAATAGGAAACTGAGGGCCAGCCGAGTGGCGCAATGGTTAAGAACTGGTTTGGGACACCAGAGGGCCCCGGTTCGGATCCCACATATGAGGACCAGTGACACTGTCCTCTACAGCTAAGATGCTGAACGACAGCTCAACCTGGAGCTGGGCTGCCATGAATCGCCGGCAACGGCATAGGCTGCAGCCCCTGTGTCAGTGGGTTGCCATGGGCTACCGTGTGTAGCCAGCAGCCAGCGTGAGCAGCCAGCAGCCGCAGTGAGTGGCCGTCCAGAAGCCGGCGACTGATCTGCCTCGCCTGGGAAGAGCGCAATGATGGTGCCAACTTGGGCCAGTGAAGCAACGTCCTCCACAACTAGACTGAAGAACAAAAGGACAGCAACTTGTCTGTTCCCCTTCCCCCAATTCCCCTGCACTGTTCCCCTCCCCCCAATACCCTAATAAAAATCTTTAAAATAAATAAATAAATAAATAAATAAATAAATAGGAAACTGAGGCTTGGAGGAGTTTTTAGTCCAAGGTAACATGTGTAAGCAGTGGCCACGTCCAGATTCAAACCCATGCCCTTTACATTGCATGGCGCTGCTTGCGCGTGCCTTTCCTCTCTTGTTACTTAGTCACACTGACTTCTCTTGGCTGTGCCTTAGCCTCTGCAGCTCTAGCTTCACTGCTGTTTTCTCTTATTCTAAACAGTACAGCGTGCATCCTACTCTGATAGTAGTTAGTGTTTTCATGCTATCATGTGGTTTGCTTGTCAGAGTTTCTCCTGTGCTTAGTGTATCCAAGTTGATAGTTGTCACTGGGCAGGGGCCTAGCTGAGGCAAGGGAACTGGTACATTGGTCAGAAGAGACTGGTGGGAGTCATAGCATGAGGTGACAGTCTGTCACCAGGTGTGAGGGAGGCTTGGAAGACTGGCCAAAGAAAGGCTCAGGAATGTTCCCTGTATGGATTTAAAGGGCAGGGAGTCAAATATTGTTGACCAGTACCCTATTTAATTTTATTTCTGTCTGACTGCATAGTTGTTTTAATATGTCAACTGAGGGAGCTAGTTCCAACTGGGGAAAAAAAGCTTCAGAGCCTCAGATCCCTGAGAAAGTAGTCTTCATTTAAAGAGTCACAAGATCAGGGAGTTAGGCTTGAAAAGATGTACTCAGAATATGTGGGAGGCAACGTCTGATTTTTACTTGCTCAAGGTATGCTCTGATTTTTTAATGGAAGGATTACAAGTAGAAAAGGACTATTTTAGGTATATAAATTGATGCTTGACCATGGTCTCTGTTTGAAGTTTCGAGCCATCTTGCAAAACTTTTGAGCGTGAACCAAATTGAGTCCTTTCCTTTTAGGAATCTACATTTTTATGTTAATGAGATAAATCAAGGTCATGCCATAAATGAATTGTATAGTTGAGCGTTAGTCATGTGGACAGGTTGGTTCATGGTGGACAGAGCAAACCTGAGTCATAGGCTATCTGGAAAGAAATGGCCTTTTCTAGCTTTAATATAGACACTAGAATTAAGCTAACATTGTTGTCTGATATATTTTTTAGCATGATTTATCATTAAGAATTTCTTTTAATGTTATTTACACTTTGTGTTTAGTGAATTGGTTTAAGCACAATGAGTTGGTATAAATTATTATAAATACAAGTCCTTAATTGTAGGTAGGCCTGAATCAATGACATTTTACTATATCTAGATTGTGTTTTGCAAGGTAGAGTTCAAGCTTGTGGAAGGTACTGGGGTTATATCTGAGTTTATTTGCAGTCTTGGTCTGGAAATAATATGTTTTCCTAAAGAAAATTGAAGCTATTATATAAAGAGCTTAAAGCTAAAAATAGAGAAGGGAGGAAGTAGCTTATTGCTCTCTCTTCCATGAGCAGAATTCCTGGAGTTCCTGGGGGCAGAGAGGGAAGTCTTCAGAAAGGTTGTTCACTAGGAATATTGTAAGATTATAATGTAGAAGTGCCTCTACTGTGCTTTATACCCTGAAGATATATTTGCTTCTTTTTTTTTTTTTAAGTCTAAAGGGCTGTTTTACCCTCAGTACATAGGGAATAACATCTGTTTTTAGAAAACTCTCTTAAGCATTTTATTTAACGTAACATAAATTGACCATTATAGTTTCTTATTAATATGATTGTCACTTCATTAGGGCACATCCGTTTTGGCCTTGTTTGCCTTGGAGGTGAACAAAAGAATTAAGTAGCAGATTCTCTTTTGTTATATATTTTATTTGCCTTGGTTTCGTTTTCTTGCTGAATTTTCTAACATGATCTAACTTTTTTCTCTTTCCATTCGTTGCCTAATTCAAAAGTAGAGTAATTGTGTACTATTATTCTTCCTTTCTGAATAACACTTAACCTTGATAATCAGCTAAAGTATTTTTGAAGTTCTGTATTTCTCCCCATGAACTGAGACTTGACTTCAGCTTCTCAAAATTACCTCCTTCCACCCCTCTCTCCCTTCCTTTCCCCAGAATGCATTGAAGACCTGTTCTGCTTGTTGGCTTTTTCCAACAAGGAGAAAGGGAGTATTTTCTACAAACATATATTTAAGTGCTAACTGTTAATTAATTAATTCATTGTTAACTTTTTTTTTTAAAGATTTTATTGGGGATTTAGGGGAGGGGAACAGACAAGTTGCTGTCCTTTTGTTTTTCAGTCTAGCTGTGGAGGATGTCACTTCACTGGCCCATGTTGGTATTAACATTGCACTCTTCCCAGGTGAGGCAGTCGCTCGCCAGCCATTGGACGGCCGCTCACGGCAACTCATGGCAGCTCGTGAAAGCTCACGCCCACTGCTGACCACACATGGTAACTTACGGCAGCCCACTGCAGCCCACTGCAGCCTACGCCATTGCTGGCGACTCACGGCAGCCCAGCTCCAGGTTGAGCTGTTGTTCACCATCTTAGCTGTAGAGGGCAGTGTCACTGGCCCTCATGTGAGATCCGAACCGGGGCCCTGCTGCTCAGAACTTGCGGCCCAAGCCAATTCCTAACGAATGTGCCACTTGGCTGGCCCCCACTGTAACTTTTGAGATAATAAGATTCTTCAGGAGGTCAGGTTAACCAGATTTCAGAATAGAATCTGAGTCTGTTCAAAATAAAATGTCGTAACCTACCACTCCCAACCTGTTTTCCTTCCTATATTCTCTATGTTGTGGAGCAACACTTCTACTTTCCCAATTTACCAAATTTGAAGCCTTTTCTTTCCCTACATCTGCATCCCCTACAATATCTCTCCATCAAATGAGTCACCATGTCCATTGGATTCTACATTTCTCTATATCCTAGACGTAGTCCAGATCTTTACACTTTCATGGTTTCTGTATGTTTCCTTTTTAACTTCCTTCTCTCCCTTTATCTGGTCTCTGTTCTGCCAAATTAACCTATTGTTGCCAGGATGAGCTCTCTAAAACCATCCTACTCCTAACATTCCCCCCTCAGTACATGAAGTCTTAAAGATTTAAAACTCAAATCCTAATTTTTCTTGAATTCATGATTAAAGAATGTGACCCCTTTACTAAAACCTGGAGTTAAAATATAAAATAGTTAGGAAACATCTTCTGCAGAAGCTAAATTTATTAGAATATATTTACATATAAATTTGGTGAGGCTTTTCATTGACTGGGAATAAGTTGATTTAGAAGCATGTTATTGTATAATGAATGGAAAAGAATCCATTAATCTGATTTTCATTGTCTGCTTTGACTGAATCAAAGATGCCAGTTGCCCAATACAATGCTGACTCTGTCCAGGAGAAGCACAGTATTGCTTCATAGTCAAAGCAGAAGTTGTGGGGAGAAACACTTCTGTAAATATTTGCTTGTGTTTTATTCAACAGTTTGGAGGCTTTAGCTAAAACTGTTCCAGAATCTTTGAGGGAGCCAATTATGGCACTTTTTAAAGGGTACTAAGCAAAAATAATGATTTCTTATGAATTGTAACTTATTTTTAGATTGCAAATATAAACTTGGGGCCATGCATTGAATAATGAAATCAATGGATCATTATTTCTTACTCAACAAATATTTATTGAACACTTGTTTGGTGTAATTCTTGTTTGGCATGGGGCTTGGGATGCATCAGTAAATATAATGAAACAAAGAACCCTGCCTTTCTGGAGCTCACATTCCAGTGGCAGGTGACAGACAGTAAATAATAAACATGAATAAATACATATGTGTCAGAGGGGATAGTACAATGGAGAAATGAAAAAGTGGAGCAGGATATGGGGAATTGGGAATGCTGGGTTGGGGGGCACAGGTTTTAGTATATGCTGGTCAGGAGACCTCACTGAGAAGATGACCTCATTTGAGAAGATGACAGATTATCATTTGTCTGATAATTATGAGTATCATTTAGTTGCTAAAAACATGTCAGGCTTTGAGAATCAAGAAAACTGCATCAGATTTGATCCCAGACCTCAAGGAATACACAGCTGAGCAAGGGAAGGAAAACTGTAAACAAATGAGCATTGTAGTGTTATAGACGCTTTGATAGAAGCCTGTACAAAATAAAGTACATAGACCTGTCTAATATGATCTCACCTCTGTTCTTATTATGATAAGCAGTTTATTTAATCTATGGCTCTTAAACCTCCTGAATATCAAAACGTTGGTTTAGATTACTTTACGTTTAGAGTCATGTGAATTGATTTTTCTCTCTCCTATTACCTTTTTAAAATACACCCTCTGACAACCCAGCTTGTCCAAACTTGTTACAAATTACAGTCAACAGCACTTGGAACCACCTAATTATCTAAGTGGAATGTTCTTATTCAGTATCCATCTAGCTACCCATCATGTACCCACCCACAAATACATAATTAGTGCCTATAAAATGTGCAAGGCACTTTGCTTAGTGCTTGAGATACAACAGCCAGTAAGACTACCAAGCTTCTGCTCTCTCGGGGCTTCCATTCTAGTGGAGGAGGCAATCAATACGTAATCAAATAAGATGTCACTTGTATATACTTTATACAAGTGGTTCTCAAACTTTTTTAGTCTCAGGATCCCTTTACAAGCTTACTGAGGACTCCAAGGAGCTTTTGTTTGTGAGTTATAGCTACTGAATGTACCCGGTTGGAAATTAAAACGGAAGAACTTAAAAAATTATTTATTCATTCACTTAAAAATGTCAATAACAAGAGCATTATACCAATAACATGAGAAAATAACCATTTCCCCAAACAAACAAAAAAATAGTGAGAAGAATAACATCATTTTATATTTTTGTAAATCTTTTTAATATCTGGCTTAATGGAAGATAGCTGGATTCTCATATCTGTCCTTGAGTTCAATCTTTTGTGATATGTTGTTTTGGTTGAAGTATATGAAAAGAATATAGTTTCATAAAGATATGCAATTACAAAAGAAAGGAGTATTTTAATTGCCTTTTCAGGTAATTGTGAATATTCTTTTTTGATATTTCACCAAAACTCAATAAGTGATAGTTTCTTGCAGGTTAGTTGCATTGTTGAATCTGAAACTATAACAATGAAATTCATATATGAAAATATTTTGTTACATTAATTCCATGGTCTGTCTGGCACTTTGAATGCATCGTTTACCCTTGGTCATACCTAGGGTAACACCAGACGTTGGTCATATGCGGATCTTCCATATGCGGACACATTTCATTATATGACATAAAAAAAAATCACATTTGTTGATATTGTCCCTAACACATCAGAAAAGGCTTTAAGTGTTGAGAATCTGTGAAGGTCATGGTGGCTGGGGAATATAGTTTTTCTAAAATTCTAATGTTTGCTTGAAAGCCTGAATTGTATAATTGGTACCAAAACAAAAAACAAAAACAGCAACAACAAAAAAACTGTCACTTTTCCCTGAAATAAGAGACTACTTTGGTCATTTCAGGGAAATGTCTGCCAAATACTCCAGTATAGACAAGCTAGTCAGTTCTTTCAAGTAAAAATGATGTTTCATGAGAAAAGTGCCACCTAGTTCATAAATCAGACAATTGTACAAGTGCTTTTTCTTGAGATAATCATTTTACTTTGGTATGCTGCAGAAATGCTTTATGCGTCCTTCCCATTTGTCACGTAGACTATTTAAAAAGCATATACTTAAGGGTTGAGACTTATGGGTACTCTTAAGTGAAATAGGATTTTTTTCTCCTGCAAGTACGTGGTGGTGAAGAATACAGTGACCACAACCAGTTCAGTTGGTGCCATTGCCTCCATCCGTGCTAAGGTGCCAGCAGTTTTACCACCATTGCTTTTGCACCATCAGTGCAGAGGAGAACACAGTGGAAAAACACCGATAGGGTCTTAGTATCATCATGAAAATAGTTTGGCCCTGGTGTTACATACCTTATTTCACCTAATTTTCACAGTAGATCTGTGAGGTAGTTGGTGATATTAACCCCTTTAAAATTTATGGATACAACTCAGATGTGTTAAGTACAGTCCTCCAGAAATCACACAAAAGTAGCGTAACTAGGACTTAATCCCAGGTTTTCAGACTAGAGTTTTTGGCTCTTGTTCTTTCTTTTCATATACTATCCCCAAAGTGTGGAAAGGTTTATATTGTTATCTTTTAAGAAGGACTTTGTCTAGAAAGAAGGTCATGGGATGAAGCTTATTTAATAGGGCTAGGGTTGCTTGAAGCAATCCTATTTATTTGCTGCTTTCTAGGCACTGTGCAAAACACTAAACTTTCCTGTTTCTTTATTCTGGAAAGTAAGAACAATAATACCTATTAAATATAGTTGTTGTAAGGATTTAATTAGTTAATACATGTTAAATGTTTAAACATGTGTCAGACCATGCCGACACAAATTAAGTGCTCAACAGAGTTAGCTTTTGTTATTTACACAAAGACAAGACTCGGCATTTCAGCTGAGGGAACAACTTGAGCAAAAGCTGGGAACTTGATTCATGTGAGCAGTAAGTACAATGTAACTGAAACGTAGTGTTTCATGGAGGAGTGTATTGGGAATTAAGATAGGAAAAGTCGATTTGGACCCTGCTTATTTCTGAACTAGAGCTAAGAACTATTGCTCAGAATTGTGCCCCTAATGCCCAAGACAGTGACTGGTGTAGGGCAGGTCATGTATTTATGTACTGTCTGAGTATTGAAATATACGCATAA
>NW_017731996.1:33942-38809 GCF_001890085.2 Hipposideros armiger
TTATATTACAAGCATCCTGAAAAATCATGCTAGGGCTTATTTTAATGTTAGGTCTTATTTTCGGAGAAACAGTATTTTGAAGCTGTGCCAATATCCCATTCCTCGTCAAACTTTCAATATGTATATCAGTAGTAACTCATGGTTTCCTGTTTTACTCAATGGATTATAATTCCTTACTCTCATTTATTTTGGTGCTCAAATTGTCCTTGATTTGTCCAGCAGAATTCCCTTTAAACTGACTTCTGTGTTCTTTTGACTTGTCCTTATCATTCCCTGAATATTTCCTTCCTTGTTTTCTGGCACACAAAAAGGTATTCCTAGGGCCGGCCCAGTGGCTCAGTTGGTTAAGAGCTCATGCAAGAGTGCGAGCTCTGAGCAACAGCGGTTCAAGTCCCTGCCCGAGCTGAGCTGCCGCTGAGCTGCCAACAGGTGGCAGGATGGCTCAGCTTTAAAAAAAAAGAAAAAGAAAAAAGATATTCCTGGCTTGTTTTCTTTGTTCTGGAATCAACAATTTTCCCAAGGAGCCCTGGTTCCTTTTAATGGAAAATGGTATTTAGAAATCAACACCTGGTGCCAGGTATACTTACTGCTGTTGAGACTTATGGTGTCCAGGCCCTCGGAGAGCTAAGAAACATATGAATGTTATATATGTTTTGTGTATACATACATGTGCATCCATGTCCATTTTCCATATGTATTTATTTACATATATATTGAAAACCCTGAGTTCATACTGATATCTCCGTTTCCAATGACATCCCCAGAAATCATTTTGGTTTTCTCTCTTACCATTTTTGTAACTCTATTTCCAACAGTGAGAAACCCCTTATTCTTCTTATACTTACATATTGATCAGTCTTTCTATATGTAGTTTCCCATAGCACTCACTTTCTTGGACTCCTCATGCTGGACTTCTCCACGGTGTAGAGTCCCTGTTCATCCTGCTTTGGGCTTTGGTGCCCCGTGCCATGTTTTCCCTTGGAGTGATGTACGCCCTCTTCATCCTGCTCAGGTCTGATGTCCTGAGCTGGATCTTATACCCATTTGGTACAATCCTTTTAACTCAACCACAGAGATCATTGGATTTTTCCTTCTAATGCCCCTTTTCTTTTCCAGGATTTAACCCAAGATTCTGCATTGCATTTAGTTATGACAGTTCCTTTTTCTTTGTTTTCTTTCATGACCTTGACATTTTTTTTTTAATGTCAACAGTGTGACAGTGTGTTTTTCCAGGACCCATCAGCTTCCAGTCAAGTAGTTGTCTTCAGTCTAGTTGTGGAGGGTGCAGCTCCTTTGCCTATGTGGGAATCGAACCGGCAACTTTGGTGTTATGAGCCTGTACTCTAACCACCTGAGCTAACTGGCCACCCGACCTCGACGTTTCTAATGAGTATTCATCAAGTATATTATAAAATGTCTCTCAATTTGGGTTTATCTGGTGTTTTCTCATGATTAGATTGAGATTATGTATTGTGGGCAAGAATTTGTNTTATTCTGTCCTCCTTACCTTGAATGCCTCCCTTGTCAGTACCCCCCAACCCCACACAAACACACTTCCTTTCTTCTTCCCTCCCCCTTCTCTCACACACGCACACTCTCACCTTTGCCTCTAATTCCTACTCGGTTTGTAAAACTCAACTCTAATGTCCTTGCCCCAGAAGCCTTCCTCAAACTCATCTCCACAAACACACACTCCATGGGCTAGGCTTTGAACTGTATGTTTACACTGGTTTCCTCTCTGGTAGTACCAGTCATTCTGTAGTAGCAGCTATCAGTTTACATACATTTCTCCCTGTCACTTGAACATAAGCTCCATAAAGACAGGGACTGGGTCTTATTTGAATTTATATCCCCAGCTTCTACACAGTACTTGGCACACAATAGCTATACAGTAAATGGATGGATGGATGGATGGATGGATGGATGGATGGATGGATGGATGGATGGATATATCTAGTACTGTGATAAAACACTATGGTTACTATCACATAACCTAAAATCTAATCATAGAGACAAAGCAAAAACACTCGAAAAGTGTAAATAGCAATGTGGGGCAGTATAAGATAAAATTTTATAGGTAGTAAATACTTGATCAAAGAATAATTGGGTGATGTATTGGTGTTTGTATGCCCTCTAGGAGGGAGAGATCACTGCTTTTGGACTGTTTAAGTAAGACTTCCTTGAGGAGAACTAGGACTTTTTCTGAGACAAGTGGGGTTTAGAGAGATGGGAAGGAGGGTAGAGTCAGTGTTCGAAGAGGAGGAAATTATTCCATGAGCAAGAAGATAACTGTTAGAGTGTTTAGAGGTTAATGCGAACATAGTTTGGTTCACGTGAAAGAGATGTGAAATAGAAGTGTGGAGGTTAGGTGAATTCTGTAGGATGTGGGAGAATGTTGAGGCTTTTGATGGGAAGACCATCCTGAGTGAGGTACGCAGGCTGCGTTGGAGGTAGCAGAATCTAGAGCGTGTACTACATTTGTGATGATATTTTGTGTACAGGCACGAGACTATGAGTGCTTGAACCAGTGTATTATCTGTAGGAATTGAAAGGAAAGAGAGAGGGACTAGCTATATATATCAAGGAAGAATATGGTGAGCGTGGTATCTGATTTCATTTGTGAAAAGGCAGCAGATTTAAAGATGATTGCCATTTGATGCCCTGATGGCAGTGAGAGTGGCGCCTTGTATGTCATGTCCCCGTCATTGCTCAATTTAGGTCTCACATTAACAACCAGTTCATAACCAGCAGGGCACTTCCCCTTTTGCTCCATTTTTCATTCTCCACAGCACTGCCAGATTGATGTTCTAATATGCAAACTAGATCGTGTTTCTTATGCTTGAAACTTCAGGGGCTCCCCACTTATTTATTAAAGATGAGGGCTGGGTTCTTAATCTTTTGCCATTTCCTTCTCCCCAAATCAGCCAAATGGTCTAAACACATTCACACCAGTCTCCCGAATACACCTTTTTCATACCTCAGTGTGTTTATTAGTGTGCTCTCCTCTTTCAGCATGACCTTGTCTTTCTCTGGCTGACAAACCAATTCTTCTTTTCTAAGACCTAGCTCTCAAGGAGCTCTTTTCTGATATCTTATTCACTCTCTTTGTTGGTGACATGAGCCATGTATTTTTATAGCTAAATACAAACCTGTCATTTATTAGATTATGAGCTCCTTGAAATCAGGGCCGGGTCATAATAAATGCTCTGCAGTAATAATACTAGTAGTTAATGCTTATTGAGCACCTACCTTATGCCACTTACCTGTCAAGTGTTGTATTTGTATTAACTTATTTAAAATCTGTAATAACCGCATGAGATAGATACTNGTGATTGTACTTTTCAGGAGACTGAATTGAGAGCATGGACTATCTTAATATCCTTGCTCATATCTCTAACATAATACCTTGTGTGTATTGGGGCTCCATAGTCATTTGAGCAGTGTCTCAATACTTGTAAATAATGTTTTTTGCATAATATTTTCATTTCACAATAACTTTCAGAGAAAAGGAGGCCTTCCTGATTATAGAGTCTTAATTCTTTTTTTACAAAACAGGCAAATAACCACTTCTTTGCAAACAGGCAGTAATTTATTCATAGTTGTTGTATGTCTTAAAGGGGAAGAAAATGTGACTAAGAGAACTTGTCTTAAAATCTACTTCAAATATATATAATATAGGGAATGTGAATAGAAACATAATAAAAGAACTAAGGTTATGGAATTCTGAAAATGTAAGTATTTTACTTACTGGACGGATATTGTTTTTCCTTCTGTGTGTGCTTTATATTGTTTCCATATAAGGCAGGCATTATTGGAAATTAGGAGCTACCAGTAATCTCTTTCCTACTCATTTTCTGTGGCTAATCATTTATTAGATTATTAACAGAACTTGCTTTCTATTATGGCTGTGTGGGATAATAATACCATATTGATATTTTAGTATATGTCAGGCACTCTGGTAAATATTGTACAGATTAATGATTTCATTTGAACCTCACAACAACCTTATAAGGTCTAGGCACTGTTATCATCCCCATAGGTAATGCTATCATCCTCAGATTACAGATGAGAAAAGTAAACCTCAGAGAGTTTAAGTAATTTGTTCAAGGTCTGGGCGAATAAAGGCAAAGCCACATGTCAGAGCCAACCTGCTTAGCCTTTATCCTATACTGCTTAAGAGTTACTGAAAAGCGGTAGATTTGTGGGGCATTGGGGTGGCCCTAGAGCAGTGCTTTCCAAACTCTGAGTAGCAAGCCATTAGTGGATTGTGAAACCTATTGAGTGGGCCAAGATCAGTATGTTTAAAAAAGTGAAGTGCAACAGAGAAGGTATCAATGTGTATGGCATGTAGTGAAAGCAAACATTATTTTGTGAAACTAATGTTCTAGTTTTATGTGTATGTGTACATGTATGTGTATATGTATTTGTGAGCTGGGTCATGTTAAAAAATGTATTTATTGTTGGTCATAGTCAAGCAAACTTTGGAACCCACTGGCTCCAAGAATGAAAAGAGAGCTTGAAAAATGTAATGAAGAGGAAAGGCAGGTGCTAGAGGAGTAAGTCTAGAGATAAACTGAATGTTTATATAAATAACTTCATAAAAAGAGGGAGGAAGAGTTAATCTGTCTGTGTATATTTGGGGAATATGACATACTATTTAGAAGTTGTTTTAACAAATTAAATTGGGCCCTTTTATCAGGGATTCAGAATTAGTATAGCTTTAATTTTACTTCTAGAGAGCTACGTCTTCAGTGGTTTGTGAATAGTGTATATCATTACTGTATTTTTATTTCTCATATAAACAAATAATTTATTATGATTAAGTAATAACCATACATCTAGTTGTTGCTTCATATACACAAAGGTA
>NW_017731996.1:44709-55043 GCF_001890085.2 Hipposideros armiger
TTTCTTTCTTTCTTGCTGGTATTTTTTTTTTTTAGAGAGTACGTGAAACATTTCTAAATAGTATGAGTATATACAAAAAGATAAATTCAGAGAAGTATCACTATCTCTGTATCCCTACTAATGCTTTCCCATTTTCCCTTGCTTTCCAGCCTTTCCCACCTATGCCTTGTAGGTAACCAGTCTCTTTAGTTTCTAGTTCATTCTTTCATACAGAAAAAAGTAGATGCATGTATATTTTCTTATATCTCATTCCTTCTTACTCTAAAGGTAGCACACTTTGTTTTTTTCAACAGTGTATCTGGAAATCACTCCAAATCACTCCAAAGAGATCTTCCTCATTCTCTTTTTTATACCTGCCTAGTACGCTGTGATTTATTCAAGCTCTTCTCTGTATAAGTGCTTAGGTTTTTCCCTATTATTTTGAAATTATAAACAACGTTACAGTGAATAACCTTGTTCATATGTATTTTCATATTGTTGGATGTTGATTTAATTTTTGCATGTTCAACCAACCTGTATTTCTGGAATAAACTCAACTTGGATGTAACATATTAATGTTTTGTATAGGATTTTTGTGTTATAAGATGTGTTATTGCATTAAAATTGCCTATAAATTTTTTTTCTCCTAATAGTTTTCTCAGGTTGGTATCAAAGTCCAAGTTGTACTGGCCTTACAAAGGATTTGGGGAGTGCTCTTTTTCTGTTCTCTGGAAGACTTTGTATTATGTAAATTGGCATTAGTATTTTTTTTTTTTTAATATTTGACAGAGTGCTGAAACTTTCCGGGCCTGGAGTTTTCTTAGTGGGATGATTTTCAATTACTCTAATGTTAGTTGTTTTCTGATGCCTTCAACTGTTTTTTAAAAAATAATTATTGCATCTTTTCTAGTTGTTTTCAGTGGGAAGGTAGCCTGCTATTTCTGAACACAGTTATTCCTTTGTTATAAATTGTTACAAATAGATTGCATATTTGGAACAGATAAAAGGGTAAACCTATTAAGGAAATGGCACAACTGAAAACCTTTTCTATTAACATCGTGTTTTAAAATTTTTACTTTCAATATTGTAGAAATTAAGGTTTTAATTTTGATGATCTTTTATTCCAGCTCGTGATGCTGATGAGCGAGAGAAGTGGATCCATGCCTTAGAAGAAACCATTCTGCGACATACTCTTCAGCTTCAAGTAAGTCTTTACATGGCTTCTGGATGGATAGTTCATTAGTTTTTTGTTATTTTCTGTTTTTTTTAAAAGTAACTATGAGATGATGTAATGAAAACTTATAAATCCTGAGTTGCTTATTCTTACCTTTACAGTGTTATGTAGTAAAGTTATGGTCATTTTCTTCTGCTTTCTATAGGGTACAATACTGATATTTGTGTAGAAATAAGATAGTTCAGGGCAACGTTGAAAGTGAAATGCTATGTTAAAATGTACTACGTAGATTCCTTTTTTAAGTTTAGTATCTATAGTTGAATATTGGTGTAACCAAATTATATAATAATGCATTGATAATGGATCACCTGAGAAGTTGACCTACTTCTCTTGTTATAGGATTTGGTAATGTATGTTATGGGTAATACTCTTTTGGGATGAAAGTGAACAAAAAAAGCCAAACTGATTTGAAAAGAAGCAAATCTGGGTTAGATGTGGTTTGAAGTAGGCGCTTAGACAATGCCTTGAGGACCCAGACCCCCCATCTCTGTTTCTTGGTCCCAATGCTTCCGGGGTGGCTTCATTTTTTAGTTAGGTTCTCCCTTTAGGGTGGTGGTAAATGGTTGCAATAATTTCGACCTCCCCTCATTGGAATTCCAAGTCTGTAGGAGGCTGTTGTTCTTTCTGGACCATGATAGGATTGATAGGTATAGTGCTGATCACCTTAGCTTCAGTCATTTTCCCAATCCTGGCCAATCACAGTTTTACAGTCATATGCTCTACTCCTAGAGCTGGGATGTCATCTGCCTCACCAGAAACACATTGCAGATAGGGTAGAAGATGCGTGCGCCCACCCCACCCCCACCCCTACCCCCACCCCAGCAAAGTCAGAATAGAGAACGAAAGATGCTGGGTGACGAAAACACTAAATGTCTGCTCTGCCATACTGAAGATAGTTTTCTATGTTTACGCATATTCTCCCATTGAAAGAGCTTATATTGTGGCATATAGAGAATTTTGTTTTGATTTACAGGATTGAATTATAGAAAACTGATGTCTCATAATCCTTTCTCTCTACTTAACCTGTGTCCTATACCAGGAATTGGCCTGTTTAGACAAGGTAGGATAGGGCATCTCAGATCCTACAAGATGGTGAGCTCCTTATCACTTGAATGTGCTGAAAAGCAGGCTCAAAAAACATCATTCGAGGATGTGGTTATGAAGAGACTAAGTAATGAATATTAGTTGAACTAGGAGATCTGTAAGTTACTCTATGAGCTATGCTTTTAAAAAGCAACTTCATAGTTTCTATAGGTTTCTTTTTAAGTTAGGCAGTTTTATAAATGACTGTAGCATCATTTCAGCAAATTTGTGATCCTGTTAAGAAGATAAGTGTTTTGTTTGTTGTTTAAAATTTTTTTTTATTTCTCAGTTAGTTGACATTCAATATTATATGAAGATAAGCATTTTAAAAATATATTAGGTGAAATGTGGCAGATGCAATTCTCTCCACAGCTCATTAGACTGACATTCAATTCTCTGTATGATCTATTCTCAGATTGCTCTTCTAGACATTTTTGCCACTATACCTCTGCATAAACCTTCCATTAGAGTGCTGCTGCTCACTTGCTTTCCTGTGAACACATCTTCATTTCTGGTCTCCACATTTTCGCGCATGATGTTCTCTCTCTCTAAAACGCCGTCTGCCTCCACGCTGCCTTGGCATACTGCCGCTTTTCTTCAAAACCCAGTTCAGAACCAACCTCTTTTGTGGAGTCTCTCTCCCCTGACTGACCCCATGCCCCCAAATTCAAAAGGATCTCTTTCCCCTGAATGACTTACGCATTGCACAACTCACTAAGTCCTTGCCATCTCCTTGTTTATCTTTTAAAGCGTATGAGTTATATAGGTCTTGCCTCCCCAGTTAGGATGCAGATCCTTAAGGTCAGGAACCGAATTGGATCCAATTGTGGAATTTACGAGCTTTTGTTAAGAGGAGAGCTTACATGTCTTTGGGAATAACAGGAAGAGAAAGATAACTTTGAGAAGTCTTAGACTCCAATAGCTTTTATATTTTAAAATATGTGTAATACAGAAGAGTTCTTTATATATTTTTTCTAAAGTTAATGCATGCAGAGGATAGGACATTTAGAAATATGTAATTAAATGTTAATTTGACTGACAAAAAGGTAAAGAGTCTCTTCCCAGAGATAGTGAAGTGTGGTGAAGAACCTGACTCTGGTGCCACACTTACATTTATTGACATTGAACTCATTCTCTCTGAGGTCCAGTGTCCTCATCTATAAAACGAGGAGGATAAAAGTACCTACTATATATGATATTATAATGATGGTATAATGAGGCTAAGGTGAGATAAAGGTCATTGCAGCCTTTACAGTGTAGGTGTGAGTGATCGAGTTAGGTATTTTGTATCTTTCAGCTTCCTTGTAATGGCTAATGGTTGTGGTAAACAAGGGAAAGTTTGGGCGGACAGGAGAGGTCTTTTGGGCGGTTATTTCTCGTAGGCCAGGTTGGACGTGCAGGAATGTTACCTGACATATCCAGGCATCTCAGAGACCCATTTCCTGTCTCTAACTGCCTGCCTTATGTTCCTCTTGAGAGACGTGATCCCCATAAATCTATGGGAAGTTGAGGGACAGGAAATCTCTTCTTCTGTATCTGCTTCCTGCTCCATGGAACTCTTGCAGTATCTGATCTCAGATGAGAGGAAGGGATCTCGAGATCCACCTGGAAGACCATGTTGACCTCTGTGGTTGGGAGGTACTGGAAGTCTTGGTGGGGCATCACTTGTATCCTAATGGCCCCTAGATGAGGAGAGATAGGTTTTAGTTAATAGAGTTAAAAGTGTTGGCCCAAGAAGCAGGACTCAAAGCCATTGACACAGGGTGACTGTGTGATGAAAAGTGTGTTCAGCTTCATGGAGCCTGGCTTTTCTTCTTGTTTAACTGGTTATTCATTTATTGTTCACCTGGGAGCTAGGCCTGGAAAGAACGCTGGGCCACAATGACTATAGTCAATAGACATTAATCACAAACTTTAGGGTAATTATCTAAAGCAAGGGGTAGGAGATTTCTGATTCAAGTTGCAAACAATCTATTGTTGATGATTAAGAAACTGATTTGAAAAATGATTATAACCAGGGGCTACTGAGCTAAAACACTAGGGAAAAGGAGACTTAGAGTGTTTATAGTGAGAAGCCCTGTGTTTGGCCTGTGTCACCTTTAATGGTTTACATTTGCCTGAAGGAGTAAAACTTATTAGGGAATTTCAGGCTGTCTTTGGTTTGACCCCAACATTCCTTTCCATCTCCTGATGCTCCACATAGAGATCTTTCCTGGTTCCAGGCTTCTACTCATGCTGCTCTTTCCAAGTCCTCACCATCCCAAACCTCAAATTTGCCCCTATAATATCCTTTCCAATTATTCAAGATTCAGTGCACATATTACCTTTTCATTCTGTATTTTTCTTATCACTATAATGAAAAACAGTCTCTTACCTCCTTAACCTCTGCTGTAATTTCCACTTCTGTGTAGCTCATATAACATTCTGCTTTGTAATAATAGTAGCAGCAATTAATATTTGAGCACTTCTTATGTGCCAGGAACTATGTAGGCTTTACATGCATTATCTCTTAATAATACAATGTTATATAACTCATCCCCCACTTGAGATTATGAGTTTCATGAGGCCAGGGAGAGAACCTATCTTATTGATAGTATGTTCCCATAGTACCTGTGCAAGCCCCATCAGGCACTGTTAAAGTTAAATATGGTTTTAAGAGTCAGTATAGTATAGTAGACTACTATCTTTAGAGTCTGGCTGACCAGGACTTGGGTTCTGGCTCTGCCCTCTTACTAACTGTGTAACCTGGGGTAAGTAAATCTCAGTTTTCTGATCTTTAAAAGTAGATATAAAACCTCAAAGAGTAGTTGTGGTAAGATATTATAATATCCCTAACATATTACACCTTGTACATAGAAGATACTCAATACATATTAATTCCATTACTCCTTCCATTCTGATTAACTATAAATTCATCTAGAGCATCTCTTCTACCTTTTATCTTTCCTCTTTTCCTTTTCTTCTTGTTTCTGCTCATCTGTAGGTATCTGCAAATTGCAATCAGGATAGTCTGAGGATGGGAGAAGACAACTATTGTAAAATCATCTCTCCTTTCCATTCCTATGGAAGTTGAGCTTCTAGTAGTCATTCTAAACTTGTTGTATGTTAGCTTGTATGTTTTCACAGATTTACATGCAACTAAATTAGGATACTCCTTGAAAGGGGGTCAGAGGGGCTGCTGAGCTTCTTAATCCCCTCTTGTTAGTCTGTAAGAGGTGTTCAGTGGATATTCGATGATATTGATTAATGGAGGGAAACCTTTCAGAACCTTTATTTACACTAGTAAGCTTTAGTACCAACCAAAGGCTGAGATATTGCCAAGCAATGGATTGATCACTGAGAGAAGACTTAGGATGTTACATTCTGTAAGTTTTGTAGTATCCTCTATTTTATAGGTTATAATGAATTATAGCAGCTTGTACAGATGTCATACAGGTGTAAATCAGCTTTATAAACTTGAGTAAATTTTGGCCCCATTTTAGAAAAAACTCCTGCAAGCACAGAATACCGGTATATAAAGTATTATATCATAATGTTATCTAATGTGAGCAAATGTAAAGTTAGGTATAGAACTTCTTAGGTTTAAGATCTTATAGAACTAACTATATTTCCAAAAGAAAATTGCAAATTAAGTACAAACGAAGGGCAAAGCAATAAAATCTAAATTAACATGAATGTGATGAATGATACAGCCTTGCTAAAAGTGGGTCACTACTTACAGTGTGAAACTGGTGCTGACTATCAGGTATAGATTCTTTTTTTTTTTCTTTTAAAAAAAAACTTTATTGGGGATAGGTATAGATTCTTTTTAAGTTCAGCATGCATACACTACTGTGTAGAGTGTGATGATTCTGTCATCTTGCCACTTTTATCTGTTCTGACTGCGTTCCAGTTACGATTTTTTTACTCTATGATGGGGTGAAAGCGATATGCATTTAGTAAAAACTACTTCAAATTTTTATCTCTTCCCAGGCTAGTGATATGTGGTATGACACTCTTCTGTGACGTTGGGCAGCTGCACCGAGATGCAGCTCCCAGTCAGCCACATGATCACTGGGGTAAACAACCGATACTCCATAGTGTCCTCATTGTGTTAGATGATTTTGCCCACCTGTAGGCTAATGTAAATGTTCTGAGCACGCATAAGGTAGGATAGGCTAAGCTGTGATGATGTTCAGTAGGTTAGGTGTATTGAATGCAGGTTCAACTTAATGATATTTTCACTTAAGATAGTTTATCGTAAGTCTAGAAGCATCTTACTAATTTTTATAGGTTATCACAAGTGAAGACAGAGACTTGTGGTAGAGACATTTTAGATCCCAATTTGAAAACACTCAGGTAGATGTCTAATTGAGTAGTACAGATCTTTAAGTTTTTTACTTTTATGCTATAAATGAGTTGGAGTTTAAAACTTTTTTTTCATACTAAATGGCTTCTGTGATTATTCTTTGGGCCAAGAAGCTGTCCCGTATGTATAAGTTTATGTAGGCCACTGTAAATTGTGTTTTATGTGGTTATCAAATTGAATTTCATTGCTGCTATCTTGTAATTTTATAACTTTTGCCCATTACTATTTGTTCACTATCCATTGGCTTTGATCTCAAGTCCCTAGAGAGAAGGACATGATACCTTGTATAAGAATATGGCTGAGGGGAATAGGGAGGAGGGCTGATAGAAACCTCACCAGATATACCATTGAATCTGGGGATAAAACATCATTACCCATAAAGGAGATGTGATAAAATTCAGATTGCAAATCATTATTGAGGGTAGAAAAACAGTCGAGCCATTCTGAAGCCTTTTTTTTCAAAATTAGATACTTTGGTATGATAATTACATGTCTGTCAAGCTTTTGTAATACACAAACATAAATTTAGTATTTAAGGTGCAATTTAGGAGAGTAGCTGAAAAATTAATCTTTAGCATTAGGACCTTGAATCTACCCTCTTTGCTATAATGGCTGTATGTCTTACTGGGTAACTAAGATTAATAGAAATTTTTTGAGTTTGTTTTTTTTTTAAGATTTTATTGGGGGAGGGGAACAGACAAGTTGCTGTCGTCTTGTTCTTCAGTCTAGTTGTGGAGGACGTTGCTTCACTGGCCCATGTTGGTATTATCATCGCGCTCTTCCTGGGCGAGGCAGATCGGTCGCCAGCCTCTAGACGGCCGCTCACGGCGGCTCTTGGCAGCTCACACCAGCTGTCAGCCGCTCACGGTAGCTTATGGCAGCCCACTGCAGCAGGGCCTGCAGCCTATGCCATCACCGGCGACTCATGGCAGCCCACCTCCAGGTTGAGCTATTGTTCACCATCTTAGCTGTAGAGGGCAGTGTCACTGGCCCCCATGTGGGATCCGAACAGGGACCCTGCAGCTCAGAGCTGGCATCCCAAGCCAGCTCTTAACCAACGCGCCACTCAGCCGGACCCTTGAGTATTTTTCTTGAGTGTTAAGCTACTTCACTGAAGATTCACTTTTTAAACATACATTTCAATTTCTCGATATATAAAGATCTGTTTACTACCACTGTATTGTTTCCCCTGGCCTCATTAGATTTTATTTTTATATCGTGTAGAAAAGTAAATGTTTTGTTTTTCTCCCTTGAGGCTCTTTGTTTCCCAGAGGAAATGATTGCAGTATAGATGTGTCACCTCTTCTACAGGTAAAATGGTTTGGAGAAGTAGCCTGTTACTTGGGTTTCCTATAACAAAGGAAAATTCCCCTAAGGCCTGTTGCCAACTTTGTTATTATTGGATGCAGACACTCTCTGGCTCCTAAACTGGAACTTAGAATTCTAGGATTCATTTTTTAAATTAATTCTGTTTTACTAGTAGTGGACCATCTATCTTGAATTCTTGGGAAACAACTAAACAGATGATACGGTTTTATAGATGCAAAAGGCTATTCCTTTTAACTGCCAGAAATTTGTTTTAAGTGTGTGTTTTTATGGAAATCTTTTAGAACTTACATATTTTCCTACCTTCTCTTTATAAAAATAAAGTTAAAAAATCTTAAATAGTGCATGCTCAATTCAGATCATATAGAGAATAATTTTAGAAAAGTTATTTGGTAAATATCAAATACTTCAAGTGTTCCATGCACTATACTAGTTGTAGAGGATATAATTGTGAATAAATGACATACTTCCTTGCCTTTACAGAGCTCAGTCTAGTATAAAGAAGAAAATAAAAATCATAATGAGGATTGACTTTTTCAAAAACTACAATAATGACATAAGCTGTGCTTCTAAAAAATTTTAAACTATGTAGAAGTGTATAAAATAAAAGCAATAGTTTTTCCCACACCCTTTCTTTAGAGATAAACACATAGTACTCATTTGTTAACTTCCTAATCCTAATGTAAAGTTAGAGTGCATAAGAGCTAGAGCTTCTAAAATGAAGAGTAAGTACACAACCCAGAGCCATTTCACCCATCTTGTAGCAAAGAGTTGTGTACTTTATTTTCAGCTTTTAATTTCTTTATTTAGAAGGATACAATAAAATATTTTGTAGAAAGAGTAGTGAGTATATTCCAAGGACAGTTTTGCAATCTCCCAAGCTTTCATTATCCACAGGTTAGTTCACCTTCATGGCCTTAATGAACTGTGGCCACAGTTCTAGCACAGGTTTCAAGAAAAGGAACAAAAAACATCTAGATGACATCGTAAGAGTGGGAGCTCCTAGGCTGGTAAAGGGGCCTTTTTAGAAAGGGGATACTCTTTAGCTCATAGACTAGTGCGAACTAGTACGCTTGTCTTTTACCAAGTTAACTTGAGACCTTCTGAGCTAGCTCTCTGCTCAGCTTTTCAGAATGGTGAAGAAATGAGCCCACGTGGCCATCAGATTTGTCTTTTGGGTGCTGAGAGGGCAAAATCATCACTTACCTTCTGCGCTCCTAAAATCACATGCCTTCGGAATGACTCTCTTTTCTCCTTGCAGGATATTTTGTCCTATCCAAAATGTCCCCGGAGACATTTGGTCCATGCCAAACTGCTAATCCTCTTTCTTGCCATAGAATTGTTTTCAAAGTCATGGAAATAGAGTGTCTTCAGCCCATTTTTTGGTTATTTGAAATGNTGATTTTTTTGTGTATAGTACAAGGTAGGATCAGGTTTCATTTCCCCCTCCCCCCATGTTGTCCTAGCACCATTTATTGAAAGATTGTTCCTTACTTAATTGCCACATTTGTGCCACATTTGTCACAAATCGAGCGTGAATGGCCCTGTTTCTGGGCTCTATTCTGTTTCCTTGGTTTATTTATCTTTACTCCAATGCCACATTTTCTTAATTACTGTAGCTTTATAAGATTTCATGTTTGATAGAGTAAATGGTCTAAGAATACTTTTTTCTCTTTTCAAGAAAGCTGTTGCTATTCTTATTTTTTGTACCATTTTGTATTTGTTTTTTAGAATCAGTTTCACAAATTCCAAAAATACCTTTTGGAATTTTAATTTGCAATGCATTTAGTGTATAGATCAATTTGAATAATGTTATAATATTGAATCTTCCAGTCTGTAAAATGGTATTTCCATTTATTTATGTCTTCCTTGATTTATCATAATGTTTTTTAAGTATTTTTTAAATTTAAAATAATCTTACACTTACAGAAAAGTTACAAGTATAGTACAAAGAACTTCTCCCCCCATAACTGTTTTAGAGTAAGTTGCTAATTAGATGTTGCATTACCCTTGAATGCTTTATTGTACATTTCCCGCAAGCAAGGAAATTTTCCTGTATACACACTACACAACCATTAAAATCAGGAAATTAACATTGATGCATTAGTACTATGTAATCCTTAGACTCTACTTAAGTTCCTCCAGTTGTCCTTCGTAGCAAGAGTATCTGATTCAGAATCACATTTTGCATTTAGTTGTCGTGTCTCTTGAGTCTCTTTCAGTCTGGAACAGGTCCAGTCTTTCCTTGACTTTCATGACCTTGACACTTTTTAAAGACATAGGTTAATTATTTTGTAGAATGTCCCTCAGTTTGATTTTTTTATGATGTTTCTTCATGATTTGATTCAGATTTCATATCTTTGG
>NW_017731996.1:55590-56780 GCF_001890085.2 Hipposideros armiger
TTATAGAATATATTTTAATTTTTAAATCTAATCAAATTTCAAGATTTCAAGAGCATTTATTTTGGAGCTGTATACTTCTAACCAAATTTGGCAGCCCCTGTGTTTTTAATGAAATTTATAAGTTGTTTCAGAAGAAAATTAAGTGATCAATATAGATTTTACCTGTAAAATATAAATTTTAAAAAGTATAAATTTAAAATATAATTTTAAAAAAATTGAATGTTACTAAAAGGCTCACATACAAAACATCGACCTTCTGCCCCTCCGCCCTCTCTGTTCTGCTTGCTAGACTAGTCAGTTTCAACCGTTTGTAGCTATTTATGCTGCTATTTTTGTAGCATAGTATCTGGCATTTCATTCATTCAACAGACATTTATTTAGCACCTAATATATTGCCAGTCCTTGTGTGAGATGATGCTAAAGATACAGTGGTGAACAAGGCAGTACTGTACACCATCATAGCCATTTGGGGCTGTACAGAGGGTGTTCATTCCTAACTTTGAACAAATATTTCTTTTGTTTGATAATGTATTGAGAATTGCAAATAATTTACAAACTTCTGGAACATGGTGGTCTTGATTATAATGTAGGGACTGCTTCTACCATATGCCAAGTGGTGTATTTTTTCCATCTGGCCAAAGTTTCTATGTGGAAACTTCATTGGCTGACCAAGTACTGGTCAGACAAAATAGTGGAGCTACATATCCTGCTTCCAAGAGTTGTCTTTTAATGTTTTCTGCTCTAATCATTTGGTCTGAATTGCTAGGCAAATTCCTAGGGAAACTATGACTTTTTTAAACCTATTTTTTTCTCCTGTTTCTATCAAAATTATTTGTCATATATGTCTGAGATGACATCAGAGCAAAATGTGACTTATAGGTAAACATTAGTGGACCGTAGCAGAAATAATATTTTTGAAAGTAGTACATGAATCTGTATAGTTCAAGTGTTCTTTTCATCTTTATAGATATAGGTAAAGTTGCCCTATTGTTTACTCAGCAGACTTCTTGCCATTTTAAAGACCCCCTCACTCTGAACCTTAGTGTTTTTATTTTTCTGGTTGTTTTATTTATATGTATGTATATATATATATGTGTGTATGTGTGTGTGTATATACCTGGGGTGCAAAAAAAATGTATACACATTTTAAGAGATTTTATCTATACTTAAGCAGTTCACCATAATCAGAA
>NW_017731996.1:58030-67505 GCF_001890085.2 Hipposideros armiger
CTGCTACCTGTTGGCAGCTCAGCAGCTGCTCAGCTCGGGCTGGACTCGAACCACTGTTGCTCAGAGCTCAAACTCTTGAGCGAGCTCTTAACCAACTGAGTCACTTGGCCGGCCCCTATAGTGCATTAGATTTTGAAACTACTGACCCATGATGGTGGTGATGGGAGATTTGGAGGACACTTAAAAAAAAAAATCTAAAGCCCTTAATGACCCCATGGATCTTTCTGTGTAGCTGGGTAGATAAGAACATGAAAGAACTGGCAAGCAAGAATTATATAAGTAAGTATTATGTCTCTTACATAAGGGTCAAACAGTACAGTACATAGACAGAATTAGAGATGTAGGCTTTTTCTGCCTGGCCTGGAGAACTGTTTCATCAGCTAATATTGAATTAAGTCTTTTGGGCTGCTTAGGCACAAAATGAACTGCTAGAAAAGCAGATATTAAAGGAAAATTTTAAAGGTTATTAGTGGAGGTTGTTTATACATTGACCATGTCCACCTGGCAAGATAAATATATTTTTCTCCATCACCATTTATTTATATTTTGATATTTATCCTAGAACTGTTTATTTTCAGAATCTATTCCCATAGTAAATCCATTATTGAATACCTGATATATGCCAGGCATTTGGCTAAATACTGAGGAAATGATGGTGAACAAAATCAGATACGTAGATCCTTGCCTCATCTGTAGGATCTGTAAGATACTAAGCTTACAGTCTAGTAACATAAACATTTATCAAAGAATAACACAAATAGACAATCTGATTAAAAATGGGCAGAAGATCTGAATAGACATTTTTCCAAAGAACACATACACATAGCCAACAGGTAAATGAAAATATGCTCAACATCGTTAATCATCTGGGAAATGCAAATAAAAACCACAATGAGATATCACCTCACACCTTTTAGAATGATTAGAATTATCAAAAAGATAAGAAATAACAAGTGTTGGTGGACAAAAGGGAACTCTTGTACATGGCTGGTGGAGATGTAAATTGGTTTTCCACTATGGAAAACAATACGGAGGTTCCTCAAAAAATTAAATATAGAACTACCATATGATCCAGCAATTTCACTTCTGGGTATTTATCCAAAGAAAACAAAAACACTCATTCAAAAAGATCTATGCACCCCCATGTTCATTACAGCATTATTTATAGATGCTAAGATATGGAAACTGTCTATTGATGGATGAATGGATAAAGAAATTGTGTTATACATGTGCACACATATACATGTGTGTGTATATATATATGTATATATATATACTCATACATACACACATATATATACATATAAATTTACACATATACACACAATATAATATTATTCAACCATCTAAAGAATGAAATCTTGCCATTTGTGACAACATGGATGGACCTGGAGGGTATAATGCTAAGTGAAATAAGTCAGAGAAAGACAAATACTGTGTGATCTCTACTATATGTGGAATCTAAATTAAAAAAAAAAAAGCTCATAGATACAGAAAACAGATTGGTAATTGCAAGAGGCAGAGAGTGGTAGGTTGGGAAAAATGTGTGAACTGGTTTTTTTAAGTTTAAATAAATTGAACAAAAGTTTTAAAAAAGAATAATGCACATAGAGCAGTGGTTGGAGGGATTGACTGCTTAAGGGGCACAAAGGGAAATTCTGTGATGATGGAAATGTTCTGTCTTACTTGATGTGGTTACATGTGTGCATACATTTATCAAAATATATTGAACTGTTCATTTAAGATGGATGCATTTTATTGTATGTAAATTCAAATTTAATAGTTAATTAAAATAACTAAAATACATGTAAAATTATTGCTGTGATGTTTCAGAGTTACATGGGCTATGAAAACATAATAGGAAGAATTCACATAGGCAGGGAGGAAATGATGATGAGTAGAAGTAAATTAAGTGAAGGGTGGGGATCAGTGTCAAGGGGACAGTGAAAAAGACAAAAGCATGTGTCAAGTCCCTGAGGTTGGAAGTTCCATGACAAATTGAAGCAGCTTGAAAAAGGCCAATGTGTGGAGTGCAGAAAAGGAGGGAGTGGAAGGTATAAGATGGAGCTAGGAGGCAGGTAGGGAGAGGGCTAAACCTTATAGGCCGTTGTTAAAGACTGAGTTGTATCCTCAGCACAATGGAAAGCAGTTGAAGTTCTTTAATTGGGGGGGGGGGCGTGATGAGGGTGTAATAAAATTGGTTTTGGAAACCAGTTACTTTGGCTATAGTGTTGAGAATGAATTGGAGGAGCTAGGGTAGATTCAGGAAGATTTAACTAAGATTATTGCAAGAGGCCAGGACCTGTAATTGAGTGGTGGTGGTGGAGAGATGTGGACAGAACTGAGAATGTGTATTTAGGAGGTAAAAATGACAGAACTTAGTGATGGATTGAATGTGGAATGAGGGACGCATTAGGACTGCTAGGTATGGTTTGTATATTAGAGTGGATGGTAGTGGTTTTCATTTACTGATACAGGGAGTTCTAGAGGAGCAGGCTTTTGAGTGAATGTAGGAAGAAGGGAGTGTATTTGATGTTGGACAACTTGAAAAAATTTACTTAAAACGAACTGAAGGTATCTTTTAACACTGAGTGCAGCACGCATTTATTGAGCCTTTTGTGCAGTTTGTACTACACTAGTTGTAGCGGGTACCAACAGAGCTACAAAAATGTATTAGCTGCTTAGGAGTTTAGTAGTTACAGGTATATATAAATAACCGTAAGAAAAATAGAACAGGAGATTGTACTCCCAATCAGTAAGTTAATCATTTATGCCTGTGATTTCCTGTATTTTGGATGACACTCTGTCGAGGTCTTCTAAGTCTGAACTTTTGATCTAATTTGAAGTTATGACATTTGGATTCGTGAAGCATCTTCACAAGCCACCTACATTCCTTATGGCGCTGTGGCACAACAGCAGGCCCACGGTGTTTCCCCAGATTAATAAAACAGGCACCCGAGCTTTTGTTTATTGATATAGTGCCTCCTCCCCTCACTCCCTCCCCTTCTTCACTTCCCCGCCACAAGACACAAACAACTTTCCGGAAGTAAGCAAAAGCAGTTGATAACTTGATAAGATGGAACTAGGCTCCACAGCTGCCAAAATATTGGGGATGGTGAGCTAGAAACCGGTGGGTGGAAAGCACGTTTACGCCTGTGACCCGGTCCTTAGTTATCCACTCTAGAGGCATCTCCCGGGCCGAAGACCGGAAGCGAAGCTGAGCTCTCTTGGGCGCTGACCTCCCTTGCCTGGCGGCGGCAGTCGAGTATCCCAAACACAGGTCCCGGCACGGGGCGCGGCTCCTGGCCCCCCCGGTGAGCCCTGGGCTCAAACAAAGACGAGGCCGGGTGGGGTCTGGGAACTGTCGGAGAGCCGGGCTCTCCAGGTGACCGTGCGTTGCTGCTGGTCCCTCCGGCTGGTAGCCGGCTCTCTCCCTCCTCTCCACCCAAAATTGGCCTAACCGCCAATCGTCAGCCGCTCACCTCCCTTACAGCAGGTGACCCATGGCCAATCGCCAGGGGTCTCTTTGCCAAGAGCCGACAGGCCTAGCCAATCAGTGCGGCCCCTAGGCTGGGGCGGGGACGGGGCAAGGATAGGGGTAAGGGGGTGTCCCGAGGACCCGCTGAACCTGGCAGGATCGTCTGCGTCGCAGCCCTGCAATCCGGCTGAGGGGGGAGAAAAAAGGGTGCTTGGAAGCGGCCCCGGCTCCGTCCCCTGGAGGCACAGAGGGCGGGGGCCTTGGCGAATGGCTTTCTTACTGGCCAGTTGCGGAGTGAGTAGACCCCGAGGGTCTGGTTGAAGGGCCGGCCCCCACCCCTGAGTCCCCGGGGTCCCTGCTGTCTGCCCGGGGCCTTGGGCGCGAATGTCGCTTTCTCCCTGTCTCCTTCCCGCCGCCCTCTGGGGTGAGTAGGACGACGTGGCCGCCCAGGCCCTCTCTTCCCCGGGAGCTCCCCTCACTTCCTCGGCCCAGATGGGTTGGAGGCTGAGGCTAGGGGCCTCCTGTTCCACAGAGAGGTCATTCACCACCAAACCAGATTGGATAGAATCTCTTCCTCTTTTTAGAGTCATTTTTGTGGAACTCTATTTTCTTTCGAAAGATGATGTCTCAAGATATTTTAAACACAAAAGTTAAGGTTTCTGTTAATGTGAAAGCTTAATTTTGACCAGTTGCCCATTAATAGAATCTCCAGTTACAGGCCAAACATTTTGTTGTTTTATTTTTTGCACTTTGTTCTTGCCTGAGCCGGTCTTTTTGTGTGTAATAATTATGGGTGCTATTATTTGTGAATATGTGTGTGGGGAGGGAGGTGGTTTTATGCTTTTTGGGTAGCTTTTGTGAAAATGTTGAACACTTTGAAATAGTTGTACGGGACTCATGAAAACTGAAGGGAAAGGTTTAGGTGCTCAGCACAGCTTAGTTATGGAAAGTTGAGTATAATGAATAGACTAGGAAGGATGTCTAAATAGTACATTTTTGGCAGCATTCATACGGTCCGTAAGTATTTTTGTTATGAAAGTGAGAGGTGTGTTGAACTTTTTGCTAATTGGAAGTAACATTTGGTTTTTGCTTGTTGAGTAAACTGTTTACTTTTAGCTGTTAGGAAATTAAAAACAAATGAAGTAATTATTTCTCCTAGTTTTGGTGGAGAAGCTGGGAGGGATCTTAGAATAGTAGTTGCAGTATTAAGAGCTTTTGTAGTGAACTTTAAATGGGAAATTCTCATCCACTATCTGTGAATCATCTCTCAGTACATTGCCTGTATTGAACTGAGCAGGTGATAAAGCCCTTTAATGAATAGTGTTAACATCTCTCATTTAATTTTCCTTAAAATTTTTTAACTTTCACTTTTTGTAACCAACAAGAGACAGCATAAATAAAAATACCATATTATCTGTCTTAGCACAGGGAAGATATAAACCACTAAAAATCAGAATTTTAGTCTGAATGCTTATGTGGGCAATAAGACAGATAATAGAGAAGCTGAATCTGTTTCCTCCTGGGTTTGGTTTGCACAGAGATTACATACTTGAAGTGCCTCTCAAAATAAAATACTAGGCTACAAAGGCTACTGGTCACATCCATTTTGATATTTCTAAAGTTCTACATGTTATGGCTTTCTTTCTTTAATGTGAAAAGACTGTGTTTGGTAATAATCTAACCACTGACCCATCCCCAGTTGATAAGATCAGCAGAGAATTGAGTTCCATGTAAGTTTGGTTCTGCCAGGAAAGAGCACTGTGATGCAACCATACTCCGCTGATTGGAAAATCAGGGAGTTACATGGTTTGCGGTCTGTTGCTTGAGAAAGAGGATATCAGGCTTTTATTCCAAAAATCAGATTCTAGGATGTGCCCTGGGATATGTGAAATTCTGTCAGTATCTAAACTAATATAGAGTGATAACTGAAGTGTATGGGGATTCTGTAGAAAAAGACAGTTTTTATGATTACGGTAATGAATGCACTTAGCCTAAAATTATATTTAGGAAGATTTTTCAGTAAAGGTTTAAACAAAGATTACATTTGAAAGAATAGTTCTTAGGTTGAAAATATAACTAAGCCAAGTATGTCTCCCTACAAGTTCCGCCACACACAGACAATTAGTCATTTAAAGCCATTTTCCATCTCCCTTATTTTCCATGTCCATCTCCAGGTCCTGTTAAATTTGCCTTAGTAATGTCTCTTGGATTTGGTCTGGGTTTTTTTCACATGATAATAGTTAATTCAAGCCCTCATCTTCTCTCACCTAGACTTTTGCAAAACCTTCTATCTAGTCTCCCAGTCACTAGACTCATATCCATGCTCCTTTATCCAAAATCAAATCCGACTGAATCACTCCTGTACTGAGCAAACTGTTTTGGGTTCCTCTTGGGAAAGTCCAGCTGTGTGGCCTGCCCTTTCAGGACCCTTCGCAGTCTGGAACCTGATTTATTTCTTGAGCTTGGACTTGGCTGCAGGTGCTCTTACCCAAGGCATCTCCTCTAGCACTGTGAACTGATAATCATGTCAAACACGCCATAGCCTTTCATAGCTCTTTGTCCTTTCACGGCCTTTCTGTCTTGCTTAGAATTATAAAAGCTCAGAATTTTATCAGGTGATAAACCTCCAGTTCTTCCTTTAAGACATAGCACGTGTGTTAGTGTTTCTTTGATGTCTTCCTTCAGACAGAGTTAGAATTACTCTTGTCTTTTGTGTGTTACAACAGGACTTTGTCCATATTTCTCTCTCTATTACAGTTTTGTATATTTTTTGTTCACATATCTGATTCTTGTATTAGACTCTAATCTCCTAGAGATCAAAGGTCCTCGCTCATCTTTATATCCCCAGGACCTTTGTCCTTAGTCCAGTGCTTGGCACATAGTCGGTACTCAATAAATGCTTGTTAAATGATCAAAATATTGATATGTAACTTAATCATGTCCTAAGCATGTAAACCTTTGGCCCGGTTTTACTGGAATTAGGTTTATCCCTGTGAGTTAGAAACGTTTCCTGTCACTGAGCTCCCTGGATGCCATAACATCTAAGAGACAGGATTGGAGAAAATGTTTAGCAACTAGTATGTTATAACTGGTGAGCAGATTGCCAGGGAAGGTACCCCGTCTCCCAGTCTCTATGAAAGAATACTAATAGCACTGTCAGCTCAAATTGGTTCTGTGTATCATCAGAAAAAGAGCATATTGGTGGCTAGAGAAGTCAGAGAGACTGCTTGGAAGGGGTAATATTTGAACTCATTCCAGAAAATTAATTAATGATTAATTATATTTGTTATTATTTGTATTGCTCTTAAAGATATTCTCTGCAGATGATGATAATACCTAGCACATACTCAATGAATACCTGTGTAATGCGGGAATGGTAGTGGTTGTGTGTGTGGGTATTGTGTGAGAGAGAGAGAGAGAGAGAGAGAGAGAGAGAGAGACTGACTGACTGACTGACTCAGACTTACAGTCCTTTCCACATTGGAGTTCATTTATTTCTGGAGACACATTTAAGAACGTTGCCTCTTTGCTCTATTGACGAAGCAACTTATTTTGTTTTTTTCCAAATTGTGCCACTTCAACCAAGTTATTCTGCTTACTTAGTTGTTTCTTTGCATTCTCTACATTCCAGAGCATGTTTTAAAATCTGGTTGCATTAGTCTTTCTCACTCAGTTTCAAGGTTACACTAAATAGAGTTTGCTTGTGTTTTAACTTCCTTTGTCATACCATGGAGGTCTTGGCTGCAGTTGGAACTTGTGTCTTTATTTAAATGAAATTAACTTTTTTCAAAAGTGAGTAAGTGGACCCTAGCTTTTCCCAGTACAGTGAGGTATTTACTTACCTGGTGAACATGGTTATTTACCTGGAGATACCAGCTTCACAGAATCCTGGAACTGATCTTGGAGTTTCAATTCAACCTCTACCTATTTTTATAGTGGAGGAAACAGTCTCAGAGAAGCCAAGTGACTTGCCCAAGTTCACACAGTTAGAGACTAAAATAACTAGGACTAGAGCCTTATGGTTCTTTCTCTTTCATTATTTATATATAGAGAGAACTGAGGTGCTGCTCTGGTGTTCTCTTCATCCATTGCTCACCTTACTCCCCAAACCCCAGTAATTTTTCCAGTTCAGCCACTAATTTTGATTTCCTTTCAGATATAGTATCTGGATCTGGAAAATACCATCTGATACCTCTCTAAGAGAATATTGTTCCTCCTTTGGCCTTCTGCTTTCCAGCTTCTCTTTGTGCTTATACTAGCTCTGAGTCTGGGAGTATGCCTTTTCTGGTTATTCTCCATTTTCTTACAAATTCATTCTCTGCCTTCCTTTGCTCTCTGCTCCAGGAGGCTGATCTTTGCAGCCTGTGTCACCTGCCATCCTTTATCCACTGGCTTCTGGTTAGGTTTAGTGATGCGAGGCAGTGACAGAAGATGGGAGGAAGAAAAGAGAGAACCTTAGTGGGTATTTATTCCTCTTGTTCTTTCTCTGATTTGATGCGTTTTTTGGCAGTGGCTGTTTCCTACAACTGGAGTGTCTTTTGAGTAGCTCCTCCTTTGATTGGCCCATGTAGCATTGTTTCCTTCCGTGTTCCTTCAGGCTTGGGGTGGTGAAGGCGTCCCCATGTTCCTAATTCCTGGGTACTTAAGTATCCATTGTTTGTTTGTTGCCTTAACACTGCCTTCAATTCCCTAGTTCTTTAAAGAGAACATTCCATCTGATTATGCTGTTTCCAGCAGGGCCCACTGCTGTAATACTTGTCCCCTCTCCATCTCTGTCCAAATCCTACATCTAAAATGTTATGTCTGTGAAACTTTTCTTACCCCTTAAGTTTCTCCTTTGCGTCGTCTTATAAACGCTTCTTTTACCATTCTTGAATCAGTTATTTATAGACAGATGTTTATATCCTCCAATAGATTTGGAAGTCTTAGGGCAGGATCTATATCTGCTTCATCTTGGCATCCCTAACATATCCAGCACAGCGCCATAGTCATAAGAGATTCCCAATGAGTTCTGAGCCCAGGGTAGTATGTGTAAAACAGTGCTTATGAGATTTGGCATGAGAAAACGAGCTCACAGAGGGACAAGTCAATTGTCATCGCCAGGTCTTGCTTCTTACACCGCCTGTACAGTGCAATGTCTTCCCTTCTATTCAGTTTTTTTTTTCTTAAAAACTTGTAATTAGTCTTACAAAAATTCAGACTCCATACTTATAAAAAATCCTTTACAATAACTAAATGAGTTATTTATGATGTTTTTCATGAATACCCTGATTCATAATATGCAAGAACTTCTTGTACTTTGATTACTTTTTATGTTTAAATGCTAACAGGTAGGCACATTTCAGAATTTATTTTATTCATTTATAAAGTTTTTATGCAGCGCTTGCTACAAACCAAGCACTATGCTGGGGGGGGGGGGCGTACAGTAGAGAACAAAACAAAATCCTGTCCTCATGAGCATATATATCCTAGTAATATTTTAGACCATTTTGAGAGATTTCTGACAACAGTTAAACTAAATCAGGCTAATTTTGTATTACTTTAAACAGTTTTAGCAATAACTGAACCTGTTTCCATTTGTTTGATAGTCACTGGCAGCTAAATACAAATATACAAAAACTGTTTTGGCATATATAACTTTTTTTTTTCAAGATTTTGGGGGAATTGAGGGAGAGAACAGCATTGGGGAATCGGGGAAGGGGAACAGACAAGTTGCCGTCCCTTTGTTCTTCAGTCTAGTTGTGGAGGATGTCGCTTCACTGGCCCATGTTGGTATTATTGCGCTCTTCCCGGGTGAGGCAGTCGCTCGCCTGCCATTGGACAGACGCTCACAGCAGCTCATGCCGCAGGGCGTTCATTCTGGCTGCTCGCCACTCATGGTAGCTCACGGCAGCCCACTGCACCCCCGCTGCAGCCTATGCCCTCACCGGCGACTCACAGCAGCCCAGCTCCAGGTCAAGCTGTTGTTCATCATGTTAGCTGTAGGGGGCACAGTGT
>NW_017731996.1:69082-69965 GCF_001890085.2 Hipposideros armiger
AAAAAACTAAAAGAGCCCATTTCAAGTGTCCTTTCCCTCAGTCCCACTCCCCAGGAATAATATATGTTTCATGTGTTTTATTTCAGAGATGGGGTGTGTGTGTGTGTGTGTGTGTGTGTGTGTGTGTGTGTGTAAATAAAATAGCTTTTTAACTGACTGGTGTTGAGCACATAATGCAATATATAGATGACGTATTATAGAATTGTACATAGCTCACAGTGGCCCATGCAGGGATCGAACTGGCAACCTTGGTGTTATCAGCCCCACGCTCTAACCAACTGAGCTAACTGGCCACCCCAAAAACCTACTGTATTTCCCTATGTATAAGATGCTCCCATGTATAAGATGCACCTTAATTTTGGAGCCCGAAATTTGAAAAAAGTGTATTACATAAAGTTATTGAAGTCAAGTTTTATTCATCATAAAATTCATACAACTCCTCATCACTGTCAAAACCCCCAGCCATTAGCTTGTCCTCATCTGAGTCTGATGACGAATGACTGTCTTCATATATTGCCTCATCCTCAGTAACCTACCATAATATACCGGCAACAAGTGCAAAACAATGAGCGAAAAGACAACAAGCGCGAAAAAGCGGGAAATGCAAGTAAAAAAACTACAACCACTGTATAAGACGCACCCAGTTTTTAGAACCCAAATTTTTCGGAAAAGGGTGCATTTTATACATGGGGAAATACGGTATGTAGTTTTGTTGACCATTGTCACCCCAATGAATTTTAATAAAGAAAAGAGGATAAAATAAAATAACTTTTTAAAAATATAACTTGAATTCTGGTGTCCTTCATTTCTGTAGTTGGCTTTCTGCATTCAGAGCCTCTAAACTCATGTTTCATTTTATGTATGTCTATATTTTTAAGTAATT
>NW_017731996.1:70445-139146 GCF_001890085.2 Hipposideros armiger
AGAGAGGGAGACCATATAATTTTCGTGGCCCAATTGGGGCATTTTTGAGAGTGAAGGAGGTTGCTAATAATTTTGCTGAGACAACAGGCATGAACAGGGACTTTTCCAGACAAACTAGGATATGTGGTCATCCAATTATAAACTTAGTTTTGTTTGTTTTATTTAGTTTTGACAATAACTTTTTATATGACTTTATTGAATATATTGCGAGAATCTTTTGGAAAGACAAGATTTCAATGATTAAAATAGAGGAAAATAGTAACTAACTTCAGACATTTTTTGTGCAGTTTGAGTAAGCAACTCACTTTATGGAATCAATATTAGTGTTTTGTTCCGTAAGTCAAAGGGTTACAGAGCAGTGTTAATATTAGATGGATAGATCATAAAGAGTAAGCAGCTGTGCTAAAAGTTTTGATTCAAGTTCATGAATTTTGGGACTGGTGTCTGTACCTGATTCCTGTTTGACAGAGCAGTTCTTTTTTTTTGTTCCAGCTGTATGAGCAATTCAGATTAGTTTTTTGGTATTTTTTTTAAAACAGAAAATTGATGTTATGCATATTAGTTATTATGACATAATGTATATTTTCTTTGTAAATTTAAAGATAAAGGTGATTCTGTGTTTCCAAGAACTAATATGTATTTTCAAAAACCAGAGTATTTTATGTGGAAAAAGATTTTCTTGTTATTGTTTGACTCTTTGTTAAGGTAATAATTCAGTACAGTGTACCTTTTGTAATTCAGACATAATACCCAATACTTTTCTGAACATCTCATACAGAATTTTTTTTCTGATTTGTTTTCCAAGACTGTTTTGTCTATTGCTCATACCTATTTAATTACTGTTATCTATTATCTTCTTCAAAGTTCAGTTTACTATTTATTTTCCTTTTTTAAAGGAATGTGAAATACAATTTATACTTATATCCTTTTCTTGATTATAGATCTCTATTAAAATTGCATGTGTTTTATGATACTATTTAGCTATTAATTCATTTTGTTTTTATCCGTCAAATATTCATTGAGTGCCTTCTATATGTTAGGCGCTAGTTTAGAGCCTGGGGATACAGTGGTGAATCCTGGTTATTTATGGGTCCAAATTATGAAGAGGAAGTAGAACACCTGCTATTGTGTTACTTTACACATACTCTTTCATTTCATCTTTCCCACAACTTTGAGTGGTTTTTTACCATATACATCCCTAGTGACAGAATGAAGGTGGAGAAAATAATTTGGTCAGATTGTACATGTGATTAGTTAGGAAGTTGAAGAGTCAGAATTTAATAATCATTCTAACCTTAAAGCTTATGCTAATTTTCACTATATCAAGCTCCTTCGGGCAATTTTTAGATTACATTTTAGTGCTCTTATGCCATGAGATTTTTTCAAATACGTATTGTGATTTAATAGAAAAGTGGAATGGATTTGAAAGCAAAGGATTGGGTTTAAATCCCATTTAAAACAAAATCCCAGCTAGATGATTTAGGTATGCACTTATTAAATTGGGTTAATATCTATTTACTATGTTGTGATAATGAAATGAGAAAACTTGTAAAGTATATAGCAAAGGACCTAATACTCTGAAAAAGATTTTAATACATATTATGCCTCCATGGTCCATGAAGTTAGAACTGTTCACTTAGAACTATGGAAAAAGACTACTTTTTAGGGCATTTTTGGGGATACCTATTAGTTGTTGATAAGAAAGCTATAGCTACCATGTTCATAAAAGAAAATCAATTAATTTAGAGCCTTAGATTATCAGGAAAATCAATTAATTTAGAGCCTTAGATTGATTTAAATGGAAAATATCTTCCTGAAGTTATAGTGGAGGAGTTTAATAATAGGCTGAATTTTATGGACATTTTGAATTGATAATCTTCACTCCAAATTAATTGATAGTTGGATATTCCTTTGGATTAAAAATATAGAGAAATTTTTATCGTTAGAACTTTCTTATACTTCTAAATCCTGTTCTTTCTTTAGCTGAAGTGGATAAACCAGAGGCAACAGGGATCATAAATGTTTCCAAATTTTCAATAATCCAAGGAAATTACAGATTAGTATGCCTCATATAAAAATCACAGTCTTATTAATATTTCTGGTTTCTTTAACACACTTTTTTCATCATTAAGCCAATTTTTAAATCATTTGGTAAGGAGACAATGGTGTCTTTTCTCAGAAAATTTAATTTGCTGACAAGTTTCAAAGGAATGGAAAAGTCATTAAATTTGGCATATATGTTCCTTTTGTTTGTTTGTTTGTTTGTTTTTAACTTGCCCCTTTGCTGCTCATGTACCTACTTTTCCTCTGTATAGTTACAGATTTTTCTCTTTTTATTCCTTTACTTAATTATTGATGTCAAACTCACAGCATGGTAACTTTCTATTCTCTCTTTTCCTTACCTTTATGGAAGATCAGTACCACACTTGCTTTTTTCCAGTCTTCTGGTATCTCTCCAGTTCTTGAATTTTCAAAAATAATTGTAAGTGATTCAATTGTAAGTATGCCCTATACTTCTTTCATTGGATGAAAGTGTATCTGTGTATCTGCGATGCATGTCATCTCAAATTGCTGAATGTGAACATAAACTTTCCAAATACTATCATGTTTTAATCAAAACAACATTTCTGCAAAGCTTCCATTATTTTAATTATAGGGTATGTGCTTTGCTAATTTTTAACAACCATCTACTTTTGAATTTTAAAATTCATACCATTTATTTTTCATTAAGAGGCTTGTTTTCTTTGGTGTTTTTCTTTTAAATTTTTAAGCTGTTACTTCCTTTTACAATTCTGCTATTGATAACTTATTCTGTTTTCTTGTTATTCTGAACTTTTCTATGGGACTTACACGGGATAATGTCTGTTTTTAATATATTTTCCTTTTCTCTTTTTGCAACATTTTTATTAAATACTATTTTGTCCTGTATAAGAGAAAGCACTGGATATAGCTAGGGTACTTGGTTCTTCTAATTTTTGCTATGAAATAAGATTTGATATGAAAATAATTACTCATTTGTGAATTTCTTTTTTATAATGTTGTTATTCAGCCATAGCCCTTCCTGTTGTACTGTTCTCAGTTCCTCAAATTACCCATAAGTTTCTTATTTCCTTGATCTGACCTCAGAAGACCTTAAACCACTTTTTACTACCTCCACTGTTCATTACTCTTCCTCTGTCAGCAGGAATTGATTACTTTAAAAGTTCTTACTCCTTGTCTCAAAAAATGCCTCCTGTACTGTTTTACTAAGGGAGTGTCTCCAAAGCAGCTGCAATTTATATCTACTTCAGACAGTTTTAAGGACATCCCTTGCAGTAGTCTTTTTAATGAGGGTGATGCATTCAGTTGTGTATATGCATAAAGTATAACTAGTGCTTAATGTCCGAACTCAAGTCATTAATGGGAATTCATTTATTTTTCCTGACATTTGTTAGCTTTGAAGTGCCTTCTGAGAAGTGTGATGCCTTTCAACATAAATATAAGAAAGATAGTAGGGAGTACTTATGGACAGTTTTGAGGCAGTTTGATCTTCTGGTCTAGATTATTATTTTTTAAATTACCCTTAAATTGGTCCAGGTGTGTCTGTTTCTCTACGTATATATTTTAAACTGGATACACAGATCATGACTGATAGAACAATCATGTGTTACTCTTCTTGAATATATTTGTACTTTAGCTCTCTTTATTAGCAAAGTACTCTTGAAGACTAGAGACTATTTTGGTTTTAGCATATTTGGCACCTAAATGATTTTTTTTCTTTACATAGATTTCTAATGTTATGGTTAGATTTGGGTTTGATTTCTATTGAGTTTCTTCTAATTTAACTTCTTTTACATCACAGCCATTTTGTCTTTCCATAATGGTTGTATTTCATTTAAACTTGAAAGGAATTGTAGCAGAAAGTATCAACTTAGAACTATGTCTCTTCAATATGATAAATTAGGGAGGGAGCAGCAGCCTCTTGGGGCCTGAGTTCCAGAAATGCAACATAACCACTTTCGTTACTACTGAAGGACAGAGACAACAGAGACGGAATGAAAGACATGAGGAAGAAAGTGAGGGAGTAGAAAAAGGGAATGAAAAGAGAACAGAAAGGCTTCCGGCAGTGGTCGTGGAGAAGACTCGGATCCTGGTATCAGTATTTGCCACATGCTGCAGTCAGTGCCATATGCATTCATTCAGTACTGAGCCCTGGGAGATAAGTTGAATGAATGGCACAGTTCCTGCCCTCATGGAGCTTACAATCCTTCCGAGAAGTCAGTTAATTACATATTTAATTATGATAAAATATGATAGGTGTTAGATGAGTACCAGAAAGTATATCTGCGTGACTCCCAACCTGCTTGTTCTCAAGAGCTGCTGTAAGATGTCGCTGTAAGAAGTATGAAGTCCCACTCTGTCTTAAAGGGTCTGGCCCTGTTCTGGTCCATTTCAAGGAAGGCAGGCCACTCTCAGTATGGTAAAAGACTGCATTCTATTTTTATGATCAGTTTTAAAACAAAACTCCATTAAAAGGGATATGAATAAATGTAATGCCTTCTATTATAAAGGTTGAATGGAAAGAGGAATAGTTATGACTTCAAGGGAATTTTTATGAAAAATTCTGTTAGGAGGTAATAAGTTTCTTGTCTTTCAATACCAAAGCAAAGATTAGGTGACTTTCAAAATAATAAAAGTAACTTCTTGGGAGTGCAAGGTTGGACTAGATAGCTTTGATTCAATGTACGTTAAGTCACAATACGTAGTGAAAACTTGTATTTCTTCTAGTGCATTATTCTAGATTTGAGAAACCAGTGTAATTACTAGCAATTGTTTGTCCATATCATTGATAAATTTGTACATGTTATTTTATTGTTTGCAGATGGGGCAACTATGTGTGTAGATTTAAGTACACCAAATATTTATGGATTACTGTGCAAGGGAGTTTATGCCAGTTTTGGGCTTCTAAGCTAATAACTGTTGTATTATACTAAACTTCCCATTATACGTTACATAAAGGAAAATGGATCTCTGATTTGGGTGTTGTGCTGTGTGGATTTTATTCTAAGGGTACAGGAATGCTATGGAAGATTATCTAGAGGCAGGTCTGAGAAAAGGGCCAAGGCGAGGTTCATATGATTATAGCAACATCAAAGGTTGTTTTTGAAGAATTAATTCAGGTGGGTTTCAGATCTCAGTAATTGAAATCTAATTTGTTTCATTTTATTCACTAGAGGATTTTTAATGGGATAGTGATTTGTTCAAAAGGGTATATTAATTAGATTTTTCAGTGCTAACTCTAAATGGATTCAGAAGAGGGAAAATTCTTAGAAATCACTTTTTCTGCCTCATTTAGATGCTTTACCTTTTATTCACTTTTGAATATACCATTGACTTTTAATATTTAGCAAGAATATTATGTATTTAGCTAATTTTAACTGGGTCTTGTAATTAAATTATTGATAACAATATTATATTGCTCTGTGAAACACAACAAAAACCAAGCCAAGCAGTCCTTTTCCAATATTTTTGGTACAGTAATATGGAAATAAATTATTTCCTTCTTTCTTAGTGAAGTACCGTAGAGTATCTCTGAAATATGTATTTATCCTTCCTTTTTCACTTCTTTTATCATCGTACTTTACATAGTAAATGTTTCTAATAGGAATTTTTTGAGTTATCTTTAAAAATGAAGATATTTAACTACAATTTTATAAGCATCTGGCTTTTACGTACATTGTTTATTATGATTTTTCTTTCTTAAACTTTGTTTTCATATATGACATCTCATTGGAAGGGGTTTTTCAATACTCATTTCAACCGGTTTCTTTACATGTATGTAAAAAAATGTATGCAGTTTTATTGCTTTTGAATTTGAAAAAGAAAATGCATTACAAGATAAGTTGATTTTCCCATGGTCTTAATGGGACTTAGGTTTTTACTTGTTTTGATTCAGAATTTAAATTTTAATTTAGGAAGAGCAACAATAGTAATAGTAGTAATTCATATTGTTAGTAACTGTGGGTCCTTAGTAGAGGTAGTAGCTGCCACATTAATATTAGTAGGAGAGGACGCCTGTATTTGGCAGGTGAGAAAATAGCAGCTTAGATGCAATATCTTGTTAGTGGCTGAGCTGCAATTAGAAATCAGGTTTGCCAACCATTGTTGTTTCTATAATACTATTGAGTTGTTGGGAAAGTCAGGACGCATTTTCTCTATGTTTTCAGTTGCAAAAATGCTTCATGACTTTTCCAACAACCCAATATAACTGTTCAATCTGGTGTTTGAGATAATGGCTGTGAAAGTGCTCTTAATAATAAAGTGTTATACAAAGATGAGGAATTATTATAATAAAAAGTGAACTCAGACCTCAAATTCCCTCCAACTGGGGAATGTGAGAATGATTAGCATGTTTTGACCAGAGGCAGGAAAGATATGAGAAGTGAAAGGCAAGTATGATATGTTGAACTACTGTATTTCACCCATTTAGTACAGAGTTTTATGGTAAGGCTGGGGTGTGACATCACTGGTTCTTGACCCTTGTTTCCCTGGTTAACTGCATGACACCTGGGCATGCAAATATGGCAAACTGGTAGTCCTGTTCAGCCTCCAACTATTTTGTCTGTTACACCCAAACAAAATCCTGTTACACCCAGGATTGATGTGTTTTTCAGTCAGATGATTAAGAACTCATAAGGTTTTTTTGAGAAGAGTTAAAACATAGAAACCCCATGCTCTTGGAGCTTAAAATGTTTAGTGTACAAAAAGTAGGGCATGCAAATGCAAGGCTGTTAAACTGAGAAATAAGTGGGCCCTCTAAATAAATAAACATTTACACCATGTCCAGAGTGTAGTGTTCACGCCAAGGGTGAAAGTGAGCAGGGAACTTGATTAAGACAGAAATGTTGTCACTTTCACTTAGACAGGACTGGCCCGCATCTTAGAATGGGTGAGACTTTTTGAGGTTATTATTATTTTTTTATTTTTTAATGGAGGAGGAGGAAAACATCAGTGCTAATGGGGGTGGGTTAGGGAATGGGAGAACTAAATAGTGAGAATATGAATTTACGATTAAGGGACAGGACGAATGGACTAAACCAAAGAGGGGGAAATAGGAGGTAATACAGGTTGTTTTGTATATGTTCCTTTAGCTAAATTACTGTTGCTCTGGAGGTGACTGGGAGCCATTATTGCGGTTTGGGGAGAAAAGAAAGTGATTCTGCAGGGTAAATCCTAATTTGAGCACCAGCATGAATTGAAGGGAATAGTGCTAGAAGTTCATGCGGGAGCTTGATGTATCATTATTCTTGGATAATTTAGATAATTTACATAGGCCTATTATTTATGTAAAAGTACCATTTTAATTTTTTTAATTGAAATGTCATGTATGAAGTATCTTTTGTACTATTAAACATTATCTTTTGTACTATTAAACATTGCTTGGATACTGTTAAATTTATTGCAAATTTTATTTTTCTCTAGGGTTTGGATTCAGGATTTGTTCCTAGTGTCCAAGACTTTGATAAGAAACTTACAGAAGCTGATGCTTACCTACAAATCTTGATAGAACAATTAAAGGTATGGCAATAGTTTATACCTTGAATTGATAATAAAGTAGCAAATGTTACTGAGCTTAATTTTGAGTAAAAACTGTTATTTAATACCTTATGTGGTTCTAAAGCAGTTTTTAAAGGTGACTTATTAAAAGATATGGGTGGCTTATTCAAATATCTTTATCTCTAATTATATTGGTAAGTAGTATATGTATATAATGTACTTTTTTAATTATTAAAAAAAGTAAATAGAATTAGAAAAAATAAGATTAGATTCACATTCTGTTTAAAAACATTTTGAAACTGGTAAATTTTAAGTGGCTCTGTTTCTAAGGCCTTGCATTTTCCATTTTTGGAGAGGGAGGGATTGGGAGAGGTGATTCTCTGCATACTTGATCATTACTGAAATCAATTGTCTCGTTCAATTCCTACTTTAAAGTTACTTAAAACCAAAGGTCCTGGGGAGAAAGAGGCGTGTTGATAAACTTGGGTCACAAAGTAGAAAAAACCTTTGGTTTAAATTGATATTTTAAGTTCTTAAAAGTCATCTATTTTCTTTTGCTTTGATTCAGTAATTAATCCTGACTGCTTAAAATAATTCAATAGAATTTGACTTGAGACAATGCCTTGAAAAAATATATGTTATCTTGAAAATACATATAAATCATCCCTGGAAGAAATGTGTTTAAGAACTAAAGTTTGCTTTTCTATATTTAGTAAATATCAAAATGTAGTAAAGTGCCTTGATTCTATAATCATATTTTTTAATCCTGTAGCTTTTTGATGACAAACTTCAAAACTGCAAAGATGATGAACAGAGAAAGGTAACTTCTATAATCATGATTTTGACTTTAAAAATTTTAAATCCAAGAGCCTTATGGAGAAATAACAGAAGGACCTCAGTGCTTTTATCTACTATATACTACTATTGACTTATTATGATAGTACTGCCATATAGACTTCAAGGGGAGTACTCTGGTGAATTTCTGTTATGGCTTCATAATTAAACGAAAGGGTAATGTACAAAATTTTAATATACCCTTTTTTGTGAGTACCTTCCTAGGAGTAAGTCCTTTCCTCTTCTGGTATATGTTGAAGGTAGGAAGCTATTATATATACATGTAATCACTTCAGAGATTAATAAACCAATTGGCAAAATTTTTCAGAATAAACAAACCCAGATAAGGAAACAAAACAAGTATCACTTTAATTATAGTTCTGCTACTGTTCCTCCACCCCCCCCTTTGGATTTCTGACAGTTGCTTTGTATTTGAATATTGTTTTCTTGTTTTCAATTTACATTTTTTCTCTCCCTGACTAAATTTCCTGATGTATCTAGCTAGCTAGCTAGCTGCTAGCTAGCTTGCTTGCTTGCTTCCTTCCTTCCTTTCTTCCTTCCTTCCTTCCTTTCCTTCCTTTCCTTCTCTTGACCATAGTCTTGCATTTGGCTCTTTTACTCTTGCTAATAGTAGTAAATCATATTTAGCTAACTTTCCATTCTTAGTTTTAGAATTTTGTCCCATGCCATTTTTAAACAACTTAGCATAGTTAAGGCGATTCTAAAATAAGCATTTTAAAATCACTTAGTGAATCTATAGAAATGACAAAACTTGTTTTCAGGTAAGGAATAAGAATGTTTTATATTATTCTTATAAATCATTAATTGAATCACATGAATTTTATTTGAGGATGGAACTCATAAAATGTCTGAATTTTTAATTTAAATATTTGACTTAAATAAAAACAAAGTATAAGAAAAAGTGTACTACTCCCTTCCCAAGCTGCCTGCACTCAGAGTAATGAGTACTTCTTGGTGTACTTACTTCTTAAATGACTAACCAGTAAAACACAATGATATCTCTTTGTGCTTCTGATTATTTTTATTTAAACTTACTATACTTCACAGAAAATTGAAACCCTCAAAGAGACAACAAATGTAAGTTATATGTTTGATAAACGCTGGCTTTGCATTAGAAAGTGCTTTAAAATATATTTTAAGCTGCTGCTATTAATAAGAGCAATTTAGATTTTAATTTTTAGGAATTTTTACAACGCTGTTTAAGAATTGTATTATTTTCTAAAGAAATTTAAATGAATAGAATAATCCGTCTAATGGAAATTGACTTTGTGTGCCATTTTATCTGTTTCTGGTCTTGTCTATTTGAGATCCTTGGATAAAAGATGTTATCGTGCACAGTTATATTTCTTAAAATTAAAATATATTGTGATTCAAGCTTTCTGATGTACTGGCCTTCTGACATTATATAATGGGCTACTAATGAGATTTGTATTTGATAAAAGCATTTAAAATCAGTTAAAATAGTATTCCTGATTCACCAATATTTTGATACAATCTTTTACTCTCCGTAATTCCATAAAGGTTTTGAATGGGTGTTTTAGGAATTTACAGTGGATTGCCTGCTGTTGATCTAAGAATTTGGAAGTTAATCAGACTTATATTTCTTTCTGTTAGAAGTGTTGAAAACTATTTACATGCTATTCAGTATTAATTAACAAGTTTTTGGTGTTCCTTAACAATTAATAGAATTGCTAATGATAAGTTTATTTGGCACTATCAGCATATTAAAACCCGCTGGATATCCAGAGAGGGTGTTTCTTGTATAGTATAGACCTAAACCCTGTACATTTGAACTCAGGTTTTAAGCTTTAACATTGTATGACCATTTTATTTGGAGGAATATCCTAAAACCAGTGTTTTGTTTTTATAGAGCATGGTAGAATCAATTAAGCACTGCATTGTGTTGCTGCAAATTGCTAAAGTAAGTAAATTTTACTTTAGATTACTTTCTTTTAATGGGATTTAAAAATTATAATGGCATTTTTCTTTAATAACCAAAAAACTCGGTTCCGAAATGTATTCTTTTCTACAGTAAATTGTATTGTGGGGTTCCTGGTACTAGTAAACAACTGTTGTATTTGGATGTTACCTTATCAGCATGTGCCTGTTTTTGATAAGGTAATTTCTGATGGTGGCTGGGAATGAAGAGAGCTTGTTTGAATGACTCACCCCTTCCTTCCGTTTTATCCATTACAACTGCTTGGAATAGGGACATACATTGCAAAACCTTTCACAGAAATGTTTTTCTTAGCAAGAAAAGGAATTAAATTTCAGTAGAGTTCTTTGTAAAATGAAGAGTATAACTGAGATACATTTTTAAAAATTGTGTTGCAAATTTTTTTCTGGTACTGAACTATTGTACATTACATTAATGAACCACTACTTTAATTGCTGTTGCTTATTTATGAAATATATTTTGAATTACTGTCCGTAATATCATTGTATTGTCCATAATACCACTGTATCCTCATTGCCTAGAACAGTCGCCCCCACATGGTAGGGGCCTGATAAATAATTGTGAATTTTGAATGAATTTTTCTGATACATAATTTTTAATGGTTGCATGGTTTACTAGTTCCACTATATGTGTGATTTTTTATTTAGCCACCTCTGTGTTGTGCTGTGATGGTCTACCTTATAAATTAATCTTTGGGTAAATCTGATCAGTTAATCTGTGATTAAGATACAGGGGTTTTTAAATAATAATGAGAGGAAGCATTACATTATCTTTTAAGAGCATGGACTCAGTCGGGAGCCAGGCTGTCTGGGTTTGAATCCTTGCCCCACCACTTGAGCAAGTTCATTTATCCTCTCTGTGCTTTGGTTTCCTCCAGTATAAAATGTGGCTAATAACAGTACCTGTACTTCTCCTACTTATGGTGTGAAACTTAAATGAATTAGTATTTATAATGCTCTTAGTACCGGGCATATAACAAGTCCTAAATAAGTGTTGGTTAAATTTTTAAAAAATTTTAGGAGAGCATATAATTTAAAGTGACATTATCACATGTTGGTAAAAATGGGAGAGCTTCCATCTAATACTGATGGGAATATAAATTGTTATAACCACTTTGGAGGACTGTTCTTCACTGGAAGGCTAATAAAATATTGGCATGAGCTGCTTGGAGAAAAATATTGCCATCTAAGACCCCAAAGAAGCATAAGAAGATAGCTAATTTGACATCTTGATTGTTCTGGGTCTAATTTAGCATTAGTGGCTTAGAGGCTGCACACTGTAGGGAGAATTTTAAGCTCGTTCCAGTTTTGATTCTTCCGTTTGAATTATCACTCCCAAAAGCTTCCTCCTGCCTAAATGATTAGTGGATTGGTTCCCAGATTTTGCTGCACATTGCAGTCACCTGGGGATCTTGAAGAATTCTGATACCCGGCTCCTGCTCTCAGACATGCTATTGTAATTGGTATTGGGTGTCACCTGGGTGTTGGGAGTTTTAAACCACCTGTTTAGTGGACTGTTCAGGTAGTCTGCATTAGCTCAGAAGACTTCATTCTTCCTTTGTACCATATATAGAGAAAGCTAGTGTTCCACTCATGGGGAAGGAACTGCAGAGGAAGTGAGGGATGGGAGAGAGAGCAGAGCAGAGATAATCTGAGAGAGTCCTACCGCTGGTGACTTGACCAGGTCTTCATCAAGATTAGGTGACATGACCATATGCCACAACTCATATAAGCAAGTGAAATTAACTTTATTAATGTATTTTATTTAACCCTGTATATCCAAAATATTATCATTTCAACATATAATCAATGCAAAAATTCATTAATGAGATACTTCATTTTCTTTCTCTCGCTCTTGCCTTTTTCTTTTTTTCCACCAGGTCTTCAGTATCCTGGGTGTGTTTAACACTTCGAACTAGCCACACTTTAAGTACTCAATAGCCACATGTGACTAGTGGCTCCCAAATTGGACAGCACAGGTCTAGGTTATCCTTTTAGAACTGAGTTACCTGACCACAGATACGTTTGTTTGTTTGTTTTAAAGATTTTTATTGGGGAATTGGGGAAGGGGAACAGACAAGTTGCTGTCCTTTTGTTCTTCAGTCTAGTTGTGGAGGATGTTGCTTCACTGGCCCAAGTTGGCACCATCATTGCGCTTTTCCCAGGCGATGCAGATCAGTAGCCAGCTTCTGAACGGCCGCTCACGCTGGCTGCTGGCTACACACGGTAGCCCATGGCAACCCACTGCCACAGGGGCTGCAGCCTACCATCGCAGGCGACTCACAGCAGCCCAGCTCCAGGTTGAGCTGTTGTTCAGCATCTTAGCTGTGGAGGGCAGTGTCACTGGCCCTCATATGTGGGATCTGAACTGGGGCCCTCTGGCATCCCAAGCCAGCTCTTAACCAATGCGCCACTCGGCCGGCCCAGATACTTTTAAAGTAGATTGCATATTTAAGGTGTCCTTGGATCCCCAGTTCTCTCCCCAGAACATTTTTCTGCATAGATTTTTTTGTTTTCATCTGTATGCATTAGTTTTTTGTCAGATTTTTTTAAAAACAGGCTTATTGATATATAATTTATATACCATAAAGTTCATTAATTTAAAAACGGACACTTTAATGATTTTTAGTGTATTTACAAAGTTGTACAACCATCACCATAATCTAATTTTAGCACATTTTTATCATCCCCAAAAGAAATACCAACCTATTAAACAGTCATTTTCTATGCATCTTTCTCTCACTACCCTTGCCCCCATGCCTCATCCAGTACCTGGCACCACTAACCTACTTTCTGTCTCTAGATTTGCCTATTCTGGACATTTCATATAATTAGAATCATACAATATGTGGTCTTTTATACCTGACTTCTTTCACTTAGCATAATATTTTCAAGGTTCATCCATGTATCACGACTTAATTCCTTTTTATTGATGAATAATATTCCATTGAATGGATATACTACATTTTGTTTATCCAGTCATCAGTTGATGAATATTTCGGTTGTTTTCACTTTTTGGCTATTATGAATACTGCTGCTATGAACATTTGCCTGTAATGTTTTAATATGCACGTATATTTTCATTTCTCTTAAGTATATACCTAAGATTGGTGTTATGGGTCATATGGTAATATGTTTAACTTTTTAAGAAACTGCTGAACTTTTTCCCAAAGCAGCCATACCATTTTACATTCCCACTTGCAATGTATAAGGGTTCCATTTTCTACACATTCTCACCAACATTTGTGATTATCTTTTTAATTATAGCCATTATGGTGGTATCTCATTGTGGTTTTCATTTGCATTTCCCTGAGAAATAATAGTGTTGAGCACCTTTTCATGTGCTTATTAGTATTTATGTATCTTCTTTGGAGAAATATCTATTCACAGTCTTTGCCCATTTTTTAGTTGAGTTTTTTATCTTACTGAGTTGTAAGAATGATTTTTCCATATTCTGGATACAAGTCCTTATCAGATAGTATGATTTACAAGTTTTCTTCAAGTCTTTGGGTTGTCTTTTTGCTTTCTTGATGCAACTGTAGTTAGAAGCATGTAAGTTTTTCATTTTGATGAAGTCTAATTTATCAGTTTTGTATTGCTTGCACCTTCAGTGGCTTATTTGAGAAATTATTGCCTAATCCAAGATCACAAGAATTTGTTCCTGTGTTTTCTTCTAAGAGTTTTATAGTTTTATTATTAGCTCTTACATAGAAGCCTAGAGTCCACTTTGAGTTAATCTTTGTGGTGTGAGGTAGGGGTCCAAATTCATTTTTTTTTTTGCATGTGTTAATCTAGCTGTCCCAGTCACATTTGTTGAGTTTCATCAAACATGAATTAGAAATTTTCTTTTATCACCTTTTCTTTTGTCTACTTTTTTGTTTCATACAATTAGTAAGTGCATAGGTATATAATTAAGAGAGTTTTTACTAGACTGCATTGCCTCAAAGATAGGGATGTATTTCATGTATTTTGTTGGTAGGCATGGTTTTAAAAATACTAGAGTCTGTAATGCTGGTCAAAAGTCTTCCCACATGATGTGGTGGTGATGTTTCTGTTCACTGTCATATTTCCAGATCTCTCATGTTGGTATGTTCAGAGAAGAGAACAGCCTTGTATTAAGGACTGAGGGACTTACAGCGAGATAAATATGTGGTATAATTTAAGTCAGAAGTAGCATTAGACCCTTTCTTTGTTTCATTAACCTAATTCACACTGAATTCAATTTGATCTCTGGTTCAGTAACACTTGAGATTTACCTTTAGCATTAGCTTTAGCTTTAGCTTACCCCCATGAAAGGCAACTTGTGATTTGCTTACAGAACAACAACAACAAAAAGAAAGGCGGAAGAAGTGGGGCGTGGGGGGAATGCGTGTCAGCCCTTTTAAGCAATAGGACAAAATCCCAAAGTTCACGATGGGAATGGATTGACATTAGGCAGTTAATAGTCTATTTTATAGATTTGACTCTGCCTTAAAAGACAAACTACAATAGTAACAAAAATTAATAAACCCTAATTTAAAATACCCTGTAAATAACATTCATTATTAATCAAGAACATTTGGGAAAATTTGTAATTTAAGTTTATTTTAAGTTATATTAGAATTAGAAGTGGTGGTTTTCTTAGATAATGTAATATACTATATCAGTAATCTATTGCTGCATAATAGATCACTCCAAAACTGACTGCCTTAAAATAGCAACAGTAAATTATCTTGCTTACAAATCTGCGGTCTGGGTAGGCTTCCTGACTTGTTTCTGCTTCATGCAGTGTCGCCTGCGGTGGCTCGATTGGGTGGCCAGAGGATCCGCTTTCAGGATGGCTTGCTCACATACTTGGGAAGTTGGCTGGGGACATAGGTTCTTCTCCAGATAGCCCTTTTCACCACTACTTGGGCTTTCTCAGTGTGGTGGCTGGGTTCCAAGAAAATCAGGTAGAAGGTTGTGGCGTTTCCATGACCTAGTCTCAGAAGTCACATATAGTCACTTCTGTTACACTTACTGGTAGACAGTTGCAAAGGCCTGCCTAATTTCAAGGGTAGGGGATGGGAACTCCATCTACCTCTTGTTAGGGCCATTTTTGGAAAACTGAATCTACCTACATGTATGTCATATTTCTAAGAAGTCCTTTGGAAAAATTCGTTTTTAATCTTTAGACATTAATAGGGGAAAGCTAAAAATAAAATATCACCTGAGCAAGAAGCTTTCATTTTAATTTTTCTTTCTGTTTATCAATAATTTATTTTCAACTGATTCTATTAAGAATTTCTGAAACTTTGGATATTCTAAATATATAGTTAATTGTGCAAATGAAGGGGGGAAATCTTAACATGAATTATGTGGATACTAAAATGCAGTTATTGTCAGGGATATGCAGGGATCACAGGACGCAGTGTCTAGTTGTACCCATATCTAGGATTTACTATAGCAAAAGGATCCAAAGCAAAATCAGCCCAGGGGGAAGCCACATGGGGCAAAATCCAGGGGATACCAGGTACAAGCTTCCAAGAGTCTTCTCCAGTGGAGTCATGCAGGACTGCTTAATTCCTCCAGCAACAATGATGACAACATGTTTACTGGGGAAACTCATTAGAGACTCAGTACCCATGGTTTTCATTGGAGGCTTGTCATGTAAGCACTCTATTTAACATTACTAAGATTCCAGACTTTCAGAAGGAAAGCAGGTCTTCATCATAAACCTTATTGTTGGCTTCAACAGCTTATGCACAGTGAGTTACCCTTACCTGTCAGAGTGGTAGAAACGCTCCTAAAATCCAATTTCCTAGACACTAGCCAAAGGCCAACTTTGCAGGCAGACTTTTCTAAGGTAATTATTTCAGGCCTGCTGTGTTAATTCCTTTCTGTATTTAAAAAAAAAAAATCATTCCCAAATTTTCAAATTGCTCTTGGTTGAACCATCAATATGTAAATTTCTGAGTAAGCTCCTTAAATAGTTACAGATAAATGAGATTTAACTTGGCCGTTGTGTTTTAAAACCAAGACCAAATATTGGCTTCTACTTAAACTTGAAAACTTCCTGATAGTATGGAGTTAAAACTTTCAGCAGTTGTATTTAAATTTAAATATATTGTCTGCGTAATGCTAATAGATGGATTATGGCTACAGGAACAAGAATGAGTTGGTAACTTGACACCACCTTCTTCCCTAAGTAGTACATCCTTGGAGAGGCAAGGCAAAATTACTAAAGAGCATGAATTCTGGAACTACCTGTATTGGAATTCTGGCTCTCCACCCTCTCTCTGTCTCAATTTTCTCATGTGTCCAATGGGGATAATAATAGTACCTACCTTATAGAGTTGTTGGTACAATAAATAAATTAATACGATAAAATACCTGCCAGGTAGTAAGTGTTAGCTCCTATATCATCATTCTGTGAATACAGTAATTGTTTTTATTGAAACTAAAATTAGACCGTCTATTTAGAAAAGTGTTAATATAATTCTTGGGCCAGCAGTCAGAATATGGGAAATGGTGTCCATCCTGAGTTTTTAAGGGTATATGATTTTGCCCTTAAAGTTCAGTCAGAGTTTGAGGAATTTACTATAAAATTGAACCTAGAAATATTCAGGGTCTTCAATCCTAAGTTAGTATATCTGTATTTAACCATTAGTACCAATGTGACTACATAGTTCAATAGGATATTTCTACAATGAACTTAATTAAATGCCTGTATAGAAAAATAATTACTGTGCTGTTGCTGTTGATGTGTAGCCAGTGATAGAATTACGTCTGGCTAGGAAGGTACGAATGGAATTAAAATCTTAATAGAAGCAGAGAAATCTTTTGCTACAGTGTTACTTATCTAGTAAAATAAGCTTCCTTAATAGAGAGAAAAGTACACAGAGTTACTTAAATGAGAGAATGAAGTTAATATTCTTAACATTTCTCCTTAAGGACCAGTGTAATGCGGAGAAGCTCGCAGATGGAATTATAGTAAGTTTAATCTAATCTTTGTTTCCCTTTACTTCTGCAGAGCATTATAACCAGTCATGTCAGGAGAAGCCTGAATTTCTACTTATTTTTCAACGCAAATTCTTCTTTTACCTACTCACTGCTTTTTGTTGTTGACTCTTGCAATTTTCCGTGAGCTCCTAAAGTTGGCCATCTCTCAGCAATCATTTGGAGGGGAAGTGTCAATCTTAAAATTTTTCTGTGTGTTGGTCCATATTGAATCACTTTGCATGTGTGTTAACTTGAAAGGTTAATCATGGTATGAATATGCAGCTTTGTGACTAAATAAGGCATAACTCGTGCTACATTTCTTGTCAAACTTCTTTTTTCTCAGATGAAAGCTGGGGGGGCATATATTGAAACATCTTAATCTATTTAAATATGTTTATTGGTTTCTATTCTTATTTTTAGATTTTGTGTATTGTGTTAATTATCATTGCTACTGTGGTATATGTGCATTTTTGTTCGAGCAAGTTGCAACATGAATTCTTTGACTTACAGGCATTTTCTTATTCTTTCTTCCCCTTAGCTTTTTACTCTTCCTTTATCAACTTGCCCTCTAAACAGAAAGTAAAATTTTATTGTTAGTATTTCCCAGCTGGAAATAAAAGTTAGAGTTTGAAGATTTCTAATTTGAACTCCCTAGTTTTATGATAACTAAGAGACTTCTGTTCGGACTGTTTCTGAAACAGTCTTTTTTTTTTGTCCTAAGACTATAAATGCCAGCTTGTCTGAAATCTGGAAACTCACTTTGTAAATCTTCAAAACCATCTAATGTATACTTGAAAGGATGAGCATGTTATCTTTATATTTGAATTAAAATGAAAAAATTTAAATACCAGTGTTGTTTGCATATTTCTTAAGAAAGCAGAGATAAGAGAAACGTTTTTAAAATTTGAATTAACACTGGGATTTTTTATTTCTCTTTTCACAATGTAAGTTCAGAGTTTGAGCCATGCTGATATAATTATGTGATATAAATACAATGTAATATATTTTCCTGAGATACCAAATAAGATTATAAGCCTCATGGAAAAAGACTGTATATTTGTCTAGCATTTCATGGTCCCCAAAGACCCTAAGGGAAATCATGTTGGCATTATTTTATGTCTTGTCCCTCAGAGCAAAATTAGTTACTTTTTATTATGTTAATAGTTTTATAAAGCATACCAAAAATGTTTGATTATTTGCAATTAAAAACACCTAGAAAGTATATACTCTTAGGAAATCTAATCTTGCAGAAAACAAACATATTTGTATTATTTGATCAGGGACTGTAGCATTTTTTATTAAGAGTTTTTATTTTGAAAAAAGAAAGGAAATGTTCGTATTTTAGGCCTTGGACCCAACTGCTAGGACCCAGTCCTGCCATTCATTAGCTGTGACCATAGGCAAGGTACTTAACCTTAGAGTCTTAGGCTCCTCTATAAAAACCTTAGCAGGTTGTTGTAAGGTACAGAGTGAGCACATAGTACTCCATAGTGTTAGCTGTACATGCATATATGTATATATAATTTAGTATTTATTGTATTGCATGAATTTTATTAATATCACAGCAGGTTAGAGCTGAGGATTATCATTGTTTGCATTTCTCAAGCTCTGCACATACATTTTTGAAGCAAGGTATAGAAAGTACTTTGACATATTTTAGCCTGAAGTTGATTGACTAAGAACCTGTAGATAAGTGTAGAATAGTTATACTTTCCGCTAAGAGCAGCAAATGATATTGAGTACTTTAAATAAACATGCAAAAAAGTATAATAAGTGTTTTCTTTGGTTGAGAAGCCTAATCTTAGAACATTCATCTGGAAAACAAAATATTTCATTCAAATGATAGAATTCTGGTCCCTTTTTCCAAAGTTATTTCTTAGCCTCTTCAATAATTTTTCTTATATAGTGGGTGGGGACAAGGAAGTGATATAGTCTCATTACAATGAATCAAATCAAAGTATTAATGGTGGGATTTTGTCTTTGTGAAGCACTTGGAATCCTTTGGAGAAAAACACTATGTAAAAATAAAGAATTTAAGGACAACTCCAGGACTTGCTGAGACACTTATTTAGTTATGGGCTGGTTTTGTACTGAAAATAGAATCATAAAGTAATAACCAGAAAGCCTTTGGAGACCATATAATTCAGATAGTTCTTCATTGTGCAGACTGGGAAAGTGAGCCCCATAACAGATAGGAGACTTTAGCGCTAAGTCCTTGGTAGAGCAAGGATTCTAAGGAATTAAAATCCCAAACCTCTACTTCTGTGCTTTTCCCAAACCTTTAAAACTTTCCCCACACTTCACTTTACTAGGTTTTTTATTATTAATGATTGTTTTCAGAGTTCCTTCTCTAAGTCTCTTTTATTTTCCTTTCAGAATATTTATGGTATGTATACAGTTTTAGTGACAAGAATAAAAAATCTTGGTTCAAATCACTTGATTTAAGAAATGTGGACTTAATGATTTTAAAATATGCAGAGAGAGGGACAATTTTTTTTTAAATTAATACTTCAAATGAGAATGCTACAAAAACTGCCATCATTTTCGTTTCCAATGTTAGGTGCTTTTAAATTTTTGTGAGTATTTTTTGGGTTCATTCACCAGGAAAGCATCTCTAATTTCATTTAGTATATTCTGTTATATCCTCTACATAATATACATTTGAACTTTAGTTTCCCAGATCAGGAAAAGCTAAATAAATTTTTATTTCTTGGGTTTTATCTAGTATAGTCTTCTAAGTAGTGTTCTAAACTTTACTCTGCCAAACACCTCTGTTTAAAATCCCATCTTCTCCATATAAAAATGCACCAGTAACCTATGGAGTCTTGTTTTTAAAATGCCATCATGCTAGCAGAGTATTTTCTTGGCTTGCAGTCAGAGAAACCTAAACTTTTTTGACTCTAAAAATGTAACCACATGTTTATGGTTTTCTACATCCTCAAAAACAAACAAACAAACAAACGAAAAAAAAAACCTTCTTTCTCACACTCCCCAAATAGAAGCTACATTGCTTTGCCTTTAGCAACTAAAACTAGGTGGCCATAATGTGCAATAGACAGTATCAGAAGGTGGCAGTAGTATGGGATGAAGATAAGATCCTAGCTGTGCAAGTGCATTAGCTAGTCACAGCTAGTCATAGGTGTGATGCTGTTAACACCAAAGCAAGAGAGAGCCTTCCATCTTTGTTAGAGAAACAATATTTGTGGTGAACTACAAATTTGAGAAGCACTGGTGAATTGAGAGGGATTGGTTTTGGCTTCCTGAAGTCTTCCCACACCATTTTACAACTCTTTCTGAGTTTTTCCATTTAGCTTGCTTCACCTTTCTGTATGACAGAGATTCATTCATTTTTCCTCCTCCTTTTTTTTTAATAAGAAACTCAGAGACTTCTGTATAAAAAAGCTATTTCTTTTTCTCTTTGTATTTTGATCAACTTATCTGTATAGCTACCCTCAGGACTTTGCTGTCAGAAATATGGGCAATTTCATACATTTGGGAGGTCAGCACTGGATGGGCATTTACTTGAAAATAACTGTGTGTTTCTTTATCTCAGAGTACTATTAATCCTGTAGATGCAATATATCAACCTAGTCCCCTGGAACCTGTGATCAACACCATGCCTTCCCAGACTGTCTTACCTCCAGGTATAGTATTTAGAGAAATGTTTCACAGATTCACTGCTGAGAAAAAACTTAATTTGTATGACTGTCATAGTAATCTTTTAAAGGGCTTCTTCTCTTTCTTTGTTTTTTAATATATAAAAGGAATCAAAAAATAATAATACAGCTGAAAATGAACTGGAAAAAGGTGATAGTACTTTTTGATATTGGAGCTTTCCAAGTAGAATGACAGGGCATCTTGTTTTCAAAGTGAGATGGCAGATGAAGATGGTTCCTAAGACTTGGATTTATGATTCCAAGAAAAACAGTATGCCTTGATCTGCTTGAAGGTATCCAGGAATGTTCTAATTTGGGGTATTCATATAGCTGTGAACAATACAAATGTTTTCTTCATGGTGGACTTTAAGATAATGAGAAAGGGAAGAATGAAATTTATGATGTCTGCCAATTAAATAGATGTGTATTTTTAAGTATAGAAGACTAAATAGTATTTTTTTGAACTGGCAAAGGAGGACTTAGGGCCAACACCCAACTACTCTTATTACTTTTTGTTGCATCCGACATATCTGTGTTCTCAATGATGACATAGTTCAGTCAGAAATTGTACTGGAAAAAAATCCTTTTAAAAAATACTTATAAATATATGAAATCTTTTTGTGAATTTTTATATATCCTTAAGAGAAGGAGCTAATATCTCTCATGGGCTAAAGAGAAGATACCGTGCCTCATTTCAGATTTTATGTGGGTTGATGCTTGGAAATACTTTATCATCAGAAGTGTTTGATGGTTTTACAGAGCAGTTGTATTGAGGTGTTGGCCTACCATGACTGGTCTCTTGATATCCTGCCTAGTGTCTTAGTACTCCGTAGCATATCATCACTGGGTTATAGGGTGTCAGAAAGGAGTAGCATGGAACTTGACTTAATGGAATATAGTTTCAGAAATTACTGATCTTTAGGATTTTGAATCCCACATAATAGCAGTTAACAGAGTTGTGTTTGGGCTATTTCCCCAACTTATTTCACATGTTCAAATCTCCTAGAGCCTGCTCAGTTGTGTAAGTCAGAGCAGCGTCCATCTTCCCTACCAGTTGGACCTGTATTAGCTACCTTGGGACATCATCAGACTCCAACACCAAATAGTACAGGTACAGATTTGTATATTTCCTTTACTTCTAACTCCATTTAGGATTTGTGTTTAACTACTAATGGAGGAAAAGTTAAAGAATATGTGTTATATCTTTCTGTTGGAGATATCATAGTTTTACCATTACAGTTCTATACATGAAATGGGTAACTTTGTGATTGAACTAGAAGCTAGTAATAATTATAATCTAAATAAAATATTGCAGGATTTTGTTCATTTACTTTATGATTTATTTATTTATTATATTATTTTTTTTAATTGGGGAATTGGGGGGATGGGAACAGTGCTGGGGAATTGGGGGAAGGGGAGCAGACAAGTTGCTGTCCTTTTTGTTCTTCAGTCTAGTTGTGGAGGACATTGCTTCACTGGCCCAAGTTGGCACCATCATTGCAATCTTCCCAGGCGAGGCAGATCAGTCGCCGGCTTCTGGACGGCCACTCACTGTGGCTGCTGGCCGCTCACGCTGGCTGCTGGCTACACACAGTAGGCCATGGCAGCCCACTGCCACAGGGGCTGCAGCCTACGCCGTCGCCAGCGACTCAGGGCAGCCCAGCTCCAGGTTGAGCTGTTGTTCAGCATCTTAGCTGTAGAGGGCAGTGTCACTGGCCCTCATATGTGGGATCCGAACCGGGGCCCTCTGGCGTCCCAAGCCAGTTCTTAACCATCGTGCCACTCGGTTGGCCCTTTATGATTTATTTTTAAGATCTGTATTGACTTTTTAAAAAAATCTGCTCAAGTTAGACTTGCATATTTTCTTATTGTAAAGGAATCAGAAAATACAGAAGTACAGGAAACAAAAGGTGAAAGTCCTTTTTGCTCTTCCCTGTCATGTGTACATGTATGTACATATATACCTATATGGTGTATTTTTACTGTTTTTTTTGTTTGTTTTAACCCAAATGAGATCTTGTGTTTCTGTGACTTTCACTTTTCATTTAACAGTGAACATTTAGAGAGCTTTCCATGTTCATATAGTTAGGTCTGTAACAGTCTTTTTACAGTTGCCTGAACAGGTATTCCTGTTTTTCCACTGATGGACATTTAAATTGTTTCTAATATTTTCCTGTTATAAGCAATACTTTAGTGAAATATCCTTGTACAGAAACTTTTAGCACATATGTATTTTTTAGGATGGATTTATCAGTCTTTCATATTTTTACCAGTTTTATGAGGGAAAAGGGCTATTTCATTTTAATTTGCATTTTTAAAATTCATTTGGACTTACGGTCTTTATTTTTTCTCTAACTTACAGGGATGCTATCAATGTTAGCATTAGATTTATTCTTTGTTGTAAAATGAATGAGGTTTACGTTGAGTTAACCTGTCAACCAAACTCAAGGAAGCACTTAGTGCTTTTATGACTGTTATATGTGGAGGCCAAAACCAAGCTTGAGGAGGTAGGAGATAAGATAAGTGCCTGCAGTTGCTCCACAGATTTCTTTCCTGGGCAGTAGTACTTTTACTGTGTAATAATGAAAACTTATCTTATGGTTTTAGCCCATTTTGAAATTTGAATTCATAAAGGTGCTGATGCTCTTACTTTGGTCTTTAATATATAACAGCATGGCAGATATCTTCTCAATTTTGAAAGAAGGAAAGCAATAATAGCTTTCTTATTTGAAGCTCTTGGGAAGATGCTGATAAGCAATTTGAATAATGAGGTTGAAATGTTTAGTTGGCTTTTTCCTGTATTTCATTACCTGTGTCAACCTCTTGTTCATTTAAAAAACAGTACCTTTGTTTTATTATGTTGATTATGTCTTAGTGTTGAAACTATAATACAGCCAAAATTTGTTTAATTGGAGATACATAAACTAGTTACAAACTTTGAAAAAGGGATTGCTCTTCCTTATGTACATTAACTTTAGGATAAATTATTTCAGAAGAAGATATTTCAAAAATATAACATTTTAGAATAGCTGGAATTAAAGAAATTTTAAAAATTAAATTAGTATCTGTGTCTTTGATTTTCAGCCTAATTTTTTCATCTTTTCCACCTTTCCTTTATCTGTCTCACTAGTAACAAAAAAGAAATAATGGAATAATTGAAAAAGAAATAATATCCTTTTCTCTCATAAGGAAAACTTCATTTCCTTTTTTTGCAGTGCCCATTCAAACTCATTTTCTTCCTGGACGGATTTTCAGTTATGTGATCACCTGGAGTATTTGCATGTTAATCATTTGTAACTCCTGATCTTTTTTTTCCCCCCTTATTTCAGTAGGAGAAAGTTTTTTTCCCATATTAATGCTGCTTTTGGAGGGAATAAAGAGAATTGAAAGTTGTTTGCTAAGACGAACTATGTTTGGAATATCCACTATAAGCATTACCTTTTTAGGTGGGAAACTTTTTGTGTTGTTTTTAAAATATCTTGTAAGCATGGCAACCAAGTGTTAGGTAGATGTACTCTTCCACTAACTATTGAACCACTGAGACAGGAATGGACTATAAATCCATGAGTGGCTCTGGATTCATTTTTATTGCTATTATTCTCAATTTTTTCTAGAACTGTTGTCTTGACTTTTAGATTGCCTGCCAGCAGTGACTTAAGTTTAATCTCCACCAGGCATCTGTAGCAGTTTGGCATAAATTGCCTGAGAGCCTTCAGATGCTCAATAAACACTCATTAAATTGATCTCAATACTCCATTGTTCTGTTGGATAACTTTTATTGTTATTACTTTGTTACTAGACATTGAACCAGATGATCACAAAGATTAGATGGTAGTCTTTCTCTGGATCTTCATTAATTTCCATTTCCTTAGTTACTGTTGAGGAATAGAAAGATGGTCCCCCTAGACTTTTCCTACATTACCCCATAGTAGCCCTCTGTTCCTCTCTGACTTTGGTGGAAAAGAGGTGAGGAGTTTGGATAATGAGTTCTCAGGGCCTTGTGCAGAGCTTTTGTGTTCTTAGGTGTCACTGCCAAAACATTGACTTAATAAGAATGTGATATCCTGCACAATATATATATATATATTTTTAAGATTTTTATTGGGGAATTGGGGGAAGGGGAACAGAAAAGTTGCTGTCCTTTTGTTCTTCAGTCTAGTTGTGGAGGACATTGCTTCACTGGCCTAAGTTGGCACCATCATTGCGCTCTTCCCGGGCGAGGCAGATCAGTCGCCGGCTTCTGGACGGCCGCTCACTGCGGCTGCTGGTGGCTCACGCTGGCTGCTGGCTACACACTGTAGCCCAGGGCAACCCACTGCAGCAGGGACTGCAGCCTACGCCGTCACTGGCGTCGGCGACTCAGGGCAGCCCAGCTCCAGGTTGAGCTGTTGTTCAGCATCTTAGCTGTAGAGGGCAGTGTCACTGGCCCTCAGATATGGGATCCAAACCTAGGCCCTCTGGCGTCCAAAGCCAGCTCTTAACGAACGCGCCACTCAGACTGCCCGCCTGCATAATATTTTAACATTCATGCAGGCTTTGATAGTGTTTCCATTTTGCACTGCCATTGGCTCACTGCTGTGTTTTTGGGTATCTGGATCTACTGTATAAAATAAAAGCCCTGGCTTCCGACGAGTACTTGTATCTATTGTGGGACTCCTAGCACCAGGACTCACACATTGCGATTATAATCAAAAGAGCTTCTTTCCTGTTATCAATGATAATTATAGAATGGGAATAGAGCATTTCTTTTATTTTAAAGGTTATGTCCCATTATATGATGTGATTTGCCTTTTTCTTTGTCTCGTTTAAATGTTAATTTTCTTTACAAATAGTGTAAGGACTGTTACCAACTTAACTAAACTCTTTCTTGAATTTAGAAAGGTTTGCTTTGACCCCACTTCCCTAATTTCTTTCCCTCTCTTACCAATATTGCCCCCTAATTAAAAACTTTTTAACTTTCTAGGCAGTGGACACTCACCACCTAGTAGCAGTCTAACTTCTCCAAGTCATGTCAACTTATCTCCAAATACAGTCCCGGAGTTCTCTTATTCTAGCAGTGAAGATGAATTCTATGATGCTGATGAATTTCATCAAGGTGGCTCATCCCCAAAGCACTTCATAGAGTAAGTTGATGAACTAAGTATGTATTGAAACAACTCTCCTGTTTTTAAAAATGTAATTTGATTTTGAGTCTGGTGTTAATAATGACAACTCCCGTGTAAGTTATTATTTGGAAAAGGTGAAAAAGACAGCTTATATTTAATTGACTTATTGAGCAAAGCTAGTTCTGTGAGAATGTTGATTTTACTTCTGACTTACCAAATGAAATAAATTATTTAGCATCAGCTTCAGTAATATGCCAGTATTGTTCATGGAGCTCTGGGGATTATTTCTTTAGCACCAACATTAGGAGAGAGTCAAATGAGAGCAAATGAGCTTGGAAGTATACAAACAAGAGGTTCCCATTTCTTGTTTTTGTATTAGAGTGGAGAGCTATACTGGGTGGAGAGATGATACAGAGGTGACAAAAGACCCAGCCGCTGCCCTCAGGGAAGTTAGTCTTTTGGGGGGAACAGATAGACATTTGTAATCCATTGGTACACATGCTATGGTAAGAATAAGCACAGAAAGCCATTGAGAATTCAGAGGGATTCACAGAGGAGGGAGGGGATGAGGTCTTAAAGTGAGATATGGATGACTAGAGAGAGGACATGGGGTGAGGAGAGGAGCGGGAAATGGAAATGTTCTCATGGAGGTGGAACCCCGTTAAGAAAGGTCTGCAGGCTTGGGGAGCTCGGCTGAGTGTGGCTGTAGCATAAGTTGTGGGGAATGATTTTAAAAAAGATACAGAAGAGGCTGACAGGAACTAGGTCATGAGAGTCCTTTAGCCTTTTACAAATTTTGAACATTTTCTCACAAGCGATGGCAGTTGCTGGTCAGGTCTGCATTTTAGAAAAACAAATTTGCCAAAATTGTGTAGAATTGAATGCAATGGGGCTGCATTATAGATAAGGAGACCAGCCAAAACCGAGTAGTAAATTAAGAGATGTTGATAGCCTGAGCTAAGGTAATAGCATGGGAGTGGAAGGAAGTGTGTGGATTCCAGAGATACTAAGCAGGCAGATCAACAGATACTGATGATAGGTTTTCCCTCATTTTAAAACATTTGACCTATTCTATACTATCGAATCAAAGCTGGGTATGTACCATTATACAGAAAAGTCTTTTACATGTAAAGTTATTTACATAATAGCCCATAAGCAAACTACTTCTCAGCCCTACTGGTGTGTAGGTTGCTATCTTTAAGGCTTTGGATCCTAGAATCTCAGATTTAGGTTCTAAATCTGTTTTGCCTCAAACATGTATGATCTTGATCAAGTTATTTAATCTATGTAATCCTCAGTTTCCTCATTTATAAAAGGAGGATAATAATAGTTTCAACTTCAAAGGGTCGTGGTGAACATTTAAATGAGAGTAATGTCAATCAAGTGCTTAACATAGTGTCTGGAATATAACAAGCACTCAATAAATGATAGCTGTTATAGAAAGCAAGTTAACGTTTATTTGCTTTAATGTAACTGTTTGTTGTAGATATGGTTGGCTTTTGGGGGGCATTTTTTCTAACTACTTTCTCAGGAGTTGGTACTATTGTTATAAGCTTGGGGTTTGCTTTCTAAGACATTACAAATTTAGAGATGATTATGTGTGAATTTGCAAACTTAATACCATCAGCCAGTCCTTCGACCTTGAACATTGGGTTTTTTTAATAAGAAATATTGTGTAGGACTCTAGTTCTCTAAAGTGTGCACACCAATTGAGAAATACAGTATTCGTATGTAATGTCATCAAAACTGCTCAAAATCTTAAAATTTATAAAGAAAATGACTACATTGGCTCAGAAAGTTTTGTGACTTAGTGGATCAAATTCAGCTTTTGAATGTGGGAAAAAGTGAAGTATGAGATGCAGGTGAACACATACTTTTAAGACATGACACTTCAGTTAAGGAAGAGAAGTTTGAGCCCACAGCTCAAGAAGGCCAGTTTAGCAAAAAGGGTGAGGTTTAGCAAGTTGGTTTCTTAATGTATGTGGGGGAATGAACTAATGAGAAGTCATTGTTAGCAGTTTGCCAGTAGAAATTTCACTTTATTTTTTTAATGGTTTTTATGATAGTGGGGTTAAAAGAAAATAAGGTTTAGATGAAAATTCCAAAGTAAAGGTTATTGACCTTTGAAATGCTCAATCACTGTTTTATTTTCTTTTTATTTTTTTTAAAATTTTTTTATTGGGGGGATGGGAACAGTGCTGGGGAATTGGGGGAAGGGGAACAGACAAGTTGCTGTCCTTTTGTTCTTCAGTCTAGTTGTGGAGGATGTTGCTTCACTGGCCCAAGTTGGCACCATCATTGCCTCTTCCCTGGCGAGGCAGATCAGTCGCCGGCTTCTGGACGGCCGCTCACTGCGGCTGCTGGCCGCTCACGCTGGCTGCTGGCTACATACGGTAGCCCATGGCAACCCACTGCAGCAGGGGCTGCAGCCTACCTGTCGCCAGCGACTCAGGGCAGCCCAGCTCCAGGTTGAGCTGTTGTTCAGCATCTTAGCTGTGGAGGGCAGTGTCACTGGCCCTCATATGTGGGATCCGAACCAGGGCCCTCTGGCATCCCAAGCCAGCTCTTAACCATCGCGCCACTCGGCCAGCCCAGTCACTGTTTTATTTAAACAGAAAAGGGACAGTCTCTTAAACACCAAACATTAGCTGTCATTCTAAACAACGTACAATCAAATGTCAAGATGGACTCATCTATTTACCCTCTAGAAGCAAATGTGTAACTATATACAGTAAAAGCTTGATAATATGTGGTTAGCTTCCTTATAGTCATCACTGATAACCAACCTTTGGCCCCCGTTCAGAGGTTTTCCTGAAATTTGTATGAAATAGAAAATTTTAAAATGCTTTCCTTTTGTACCTGTAATAGACATGTCTGCAGGGTTACCTGCAGGTTCATAGGCTTTTCTCTCCCCTCCTCCTTAATAAGCTTCCCTCTCTCTGCTCCCCCAACCCCCACCCTATAACAAATACACAGTTCAGAACCTGCCATTTGAAGAGATCCAGAGTTAAGTACTGTGGTCTACTTAGCCCATTCTGGATTCCTTTTCTCCCTCAGTTTCACGCTTTGTATGTCCTAATCTAGACTCCTAAACTGGTAGGGACTGCAGCTGTCCAGCACAAGGTTTGTTGACGTTTCGGTTTTTGTTGTTGTTTGTTTGTTTGTTTTTCAGTGGGGGTTTATATTCTAAATTTTAAGCTGCACAGGTGGTGGGTGCCCCAACCCCCACGTTTTTCAAGGGCCAACTGTATTTATGTTCTCTGCCTGTCTGTCCTGTATGCACTGAGCTTGTGACACCTGCTGGTCATCAGCTGCTACCCCTAGTTTTCTAACTCTTCAGGTCAAGTTTGTTTCTTCTCTCTTCTTCCTCTTCCTCTTTCAAGGATGAGAACTGTAAAGCTTAAGTCCTTTCACTGTTCAGTTTCTAAAGACCTGTAGTAATGATAGCCTCTGTGTGAACTATGTTACTGAGCAGTATGGTTTTGTACATTTATAAACTAGATGATAGAGCATATTGGAAAGAACTTGTGCTTTGAAGCCAGACGTGTTTGAAATGGCTCCACTACTTAGCAGCTTGTGACCCCTGAGCCTCTGTGTATGGTGAGAAGAATCATGTCTAACTTGTAGGGCTTTTATGGAGGTTAGATTATTATGGAGATGAACACATACAGTGTTTGACACATACTAGGTACTCAGTAAGAACTATACAAGTTAGCACATGCAGATAAATCTTTCCTGTATGCATATTATTTGTCAAGGTTGCTATTGTTTTTTAACTGTATTCTTTAAATCCTTTGTTCTGAATAAAATAACTTATGAATTGGATAAATGAGAATTTATCCAATTTTTTCCATTTTGAGCTTTTTTTGAGCATTTCACTTGGCCCAGACATGGTTTCTAATCTGAGTAAGAAGGAAAAACACAGTATAAATAGATCTGACCTTTGGAAATGCATCTAAGCTAATACCTAATACACAACATTTTAAAGGATTTGGGATTTTTAGATCAATTGAATTAAAAGACTCTATTTTGATGATGTATCAAAGAGCCACAAAACATTTTGAAGATAATTTTCATGCAGCTCTTCTATTTAACTTACCTGGGTCTTTTACTCATATTTTCCATTGGCTGTCAAAACTGGTGAGGTAAACATTAGTTACAGTACTTGTGATGTATACTACTAAATTAATTATCAAAGAAGCAGTATTTAGTTACCTAAGGATTTTTGAAAAATAGATCAAAAGAAGGTAATGGTTACCAGGACAAACTGTTTAAATTATAATACATATGTTTTAATATTCTAATATTAAAATGTTCTAATATTGTAATGTTCTAATATAGGCAGAACACAGAGGATTTTTAGGGTAGTGAAACTTTACAATAGAATGATAGAAATTTGTCATTATTTATTTGTCAAAATCCATAGACTATGCAACACCAAGAGTGAACTTGAGGGATGATGTGTCAATGTAGGTTCATCGTGTGTGACAAATATACCAATCTGGCATGGAACGTTGATAATGAGGGAGGTTGTACATATGGGAATTCTGTACTTTCCGCTCGGTTTTGCTATGAACCTAAAGCTGCTCCAAAAAACAGTTTATTGTTATTAAATAAAAAATTAAAAGCAGGGGCCGGCCGAGTGGCTCAGTTGGTTAAGAGCTCGCTCAAGAGTTTGAGCTCTGAGCAACAGCGGTTCGATGCCCGGCCCGAGCTGAGCAGCCGCTGAGCTGCCAACAGGTGGCAGGATGGCTCAGCTAAAAAAAAAAAATTAAAAGAAGGTAAGTAATCAGGGCAAACTGTGTTTAAATTAGAGTACAATGTTTCACACCTATAAATTTGTAATAAAAAACTGACTGTGTGTACAGGGCAAACTGTGTTTAAATTAGAGTACAATGTTTCACACCTATAAATTTGTAATAAAAAACTGTGTGTATACTGTTTTATAAATAATATCTGTAGTATGAGAAATTTGGTTTCCATTTTTGCACTTAATAAAACTATGCCTCTGAGTATTTGTTTATTAGTATACAAATACTGATCCTGGGTAAAATATGATTACAGATATAATAATATAATAAACTTTTCTTAGACTCTGTTAACCAGCTCATAATACCAGTTACTATAAATTTACTTGTAAAAAATAATATGCTTTTTTATTTTGTAATTTCAAATACAATTTTATGACTGGGAAAAGTGTTAGTATCAATGTGGACTTTTATCAAAGGATCTCAAAAATATAGACAAGACATCTTTCTGAGATTAAATGCCATTTTTGAGGTTCTAGAAATTATTGCTGAGAATTATGACAAATCTACATTTATACAAAGTAACAAAATCAGAAAATAAACTCTGGTTTTAAACTTTGAAGCAGAGTAAAATCTTACTAATTTATGGTGACCTCTCAGCATGGCTTAGTTGAGTGCACACTGTGTAAAAACCATAGGACAAGAGGCCTGGTCATCAGACTTTCTAGTTTCGGTATCAGAATGACGGCGACAGGGAGAGCTAGAAAGCTATATGTGTACAGGTGTATGTATATAATCGGCTAACTCTGTAAGTCTGGTTTGTTTCTGTTAGCTATCCGTGTATATTAGTTTTAAGTCATTCTTTTGGTTAAAGCCTTTCTGTGATATTCTAAATGGCTTTCTTAAAAGGCTTAAGGAGGTAATTGATATTTTTTTAGTTCCTCTGGATCTGTCTCAGCCTTGACCCACAGCAGCTCAGGAAATAGTCTCAAGCGCCCAGATACCACAGAATCCCTGAATTCTTCCCTGTCCAATGGAACAAGTGATGCTGGTAAGTGACCTTTGAGAATTTAACATTTTTTCCCTTAAAAGTGTTTGTTTGAAAAAAAATTGTAATACCGATAGTAGCACAGATTGGTCCAGTGTAACACCAGTTTAAGAAGATCTGTTTTGTTTTAGACCTTTTCGATTCATATGACGATAGAGATGATGAAGGAGAGGCGGGGTCAGTGGAAGAGCACAAGAGCGTTATCATGCATCTCTTGTCCCAGGTTAGGCTTGGAATGGATCTTACTAAGGTAAGAATGAAATTTGGCCTTTGCTGTAAGTCTTAATGTGTATGTGTGATTCTTAGTGATTGTGCCTACAAATAGAGTATAATAACATAACTCCTGTTTATACTTTGGTTGTGGTTTTATATGTCCATGAGTAAAGTGAAAATTTTTGTAAATGGATGAAATAAATAAAGCTAGAATAACTTCGTAGAGATAGTACGTATAGATTAAGATTTGTATTTTATTAGGGGCAAACAAGGAATAGGATTAGGCCTGGTCAGTAATTTGGACAAAACCTTAAGCAGTGTAGTGTGCACAGATTTAAAATGAGCAGAGCTCTGATCTTGGGGTTAGAGGACTGTGTTAGCAGCCTACCTCTGCTGTTACCAAACTGTTTGACCTTGAACATGTCCCTTCCTCTGTGATCTTTAGATTTCTCATGCAAAATGAACACACAGTGACTTACTTCACAGAGTTGTCATAAGGATTAGAACAGGTAGTGAATGGAAAATTGTATGACACACATTGAGCCATATACTTCATTGTGATCTGGATTTGAATTTAAATGTGATACTGTAAACAGAATGCCCAGTTGATATAGGAGACCTGGGATATGGGTGCATTTGTATATATCTACCACTGTGCTAGAAGCTCATCCTTTCACTTACTTCTCACCACAGCACACAAAGTAGGTGTTATTGTTACCTCAGTTTTATAGATGAGGAAACTAAAACTCATGGAGGCTAATAACTTGGCTAAATCCTATTAAGTGGCAGAACTGCAATTCTAATCTGGTCTGTGATATCTAATCAACACCTGTAATGTTTCCACTACTGCCTCTTGCTTTAAAGGCTAGAGCTACAATTGTTGTCAGTAGTGAGCTTTGTTTTGATTTTAAATTTAGAGGGCAAATAAACTAATCCATATGCTTTCTAATAAGTGTCTATAAAACTTTTCATCCCTAATCTAAATGAGAACAGAACACAAGGATAGCATGAATTTGTGGAATCCAATATACTTGCCAGGAATGTTCTACATATGAATATTTACAGGAGTTTGCCTTCAGAATTTTTTCACTGATCATTACATTGCATAATTGCTGGAGCAGAATTGTCACTTCAAATTTGAAAATTATAGCTTAGTTTTAGACATTGACATCTGTAATATTCCTTTCTACATCTTTTACCTTGTTTGGTTTTGGTCTCCAGTAATCAAAGACCCACCTAAAGGTAACTTGAACAGTTACCTTATAATAGAAGTCCAGAAGTGGAGTAGTTCTGGGATTGATTGGTGGGTCAGCAATGTAGGAAAGGAACGAGGTTCCTTCAGCCTCTGCTCTGCCATCCTTAGCATGCTGACTTTCACACTCAGGCTCGTCTCCTCATCATTGCAAAATGGCTGCCACACTTCCAATCATCACATCCTTATTATACAAATATGTCAGGGGGCAGAAAGATAATTCTTTTCATGGATTTTGTGTGTGTGTGTGGCTATTAGAAAGGACATTCTTTCCCAGAAGTGGCCTATCAGACTTGCAATTGAATCTCCTTAACCAAAGGTAGACATGTGCCCATGCCAAAGCCAGTCACTGGCAAGAGAGGTTAAATGATTGGTTTGGATGTACCCACACTTACCCTTTGAGATCTGGGAGGGCCCTGTGACTGTTACGGCAACCCGTAGCCTGAACAAGTCAGAGTTCTTTTACCAGAGTTGAAGCAAGGATGTGCGTAGGCAACCAAAAGTGTCTGCCACAATCAAGTTTGTGATTTTTGCCTCACATCATTTCCTCTGGCAGATAATCCATATCTGGGTGTGTACCCACTAAAAGCTTGTTATTTTATGAATGATATTATTTTTTATCAAATGTGTTAAAAAAATAGCTGTTTTACAAATCTGTATTGGCACAAGTAACTGTGATTGCCAACAGATGCTGAAATTTAGATTTTTTTAATGCATTCCAAAGTGTTATTGCAACAGTGCCTTAAATGTGTAGATATTGTATTCATAAAAATATTTTCTCCATTCAGATACTTTCTAAAAAAGTTATTTTCCAAATACTGTGTAGTGTTTGGAAATACTATAAAGTCACATTCTATTTACCTCACTTGGTCTTCAAAACAACCCTAAGATATAAACAGGGCACGTAATTATCCTCCTTTTCCAGAAACTTAGAGAAGTTGACTTAATTTTCCAGAGCCTCCTTATACCTAAGAAGTGGCAAATAAGTACTTGAACCCAGGTTGAAGACAACCTAGCCCAGCTTGCTTTCATCAGTGTTGCAGCAGTTTGACATGATGGCATGGATCAGTATATTGCTAAAAACATTGAAGGTCTGTTGAACGAGAGTTCTAAAGAAAAATATTAAGTAGGGAGACAAAAATCCTTTTTTCTTTCTTTTATTACACTTCAAATCAAATTTTACATTTTTTTGGCTGTTTCTTTTTTTAATTGCCTATTCAGTTCTTTTGTCCACCTTTCTACTGGCACTAGTAATCTTGTTGATTTGTAAGAGCTGTTTATATATTAAAGGTATTTACCCCTGTTTTGTTCTCAGCACTCTTCCTTGCTGATGGGTAATTTCTGTGTTCTCCAAGAATGGTAGCAAGTTGCACCAAGTCAATACATCAGCTTACCTGCTAAGCTAGCTATACTTAGAATATGAACATAAATGTTCTATGGAAGGGAAGTGTTTACTTAAAATTTAAACTCTAGAGTCTGGCAATAAGTATTCTAAGTGTTATAGCTAGGGTGTCCCTTTCTAAACTTCTGTCCCATGAGCCCTCTTTATGCACTGTATATACCCAGACACGCTGGTCCACTGGTTAGTGTCTGTCACACCCTGTGTCCTATCACCATGTCTTTTTTTTTCTCCCACCTTCATGTCTTGTTCTTCTGTTTTCTCCTCTCTTTATTACAGCCTTACTCTTCTCTAAGGCTTTTCTCTGGTGCCACCTCAATGAATTGTTTTCCAGCCCTAGTCCTCCAAACAGAACATGGTCTTTCCCTCTCCTGAACTTCTAGGGTAATATTTGAGCATCTCTCTATGATATTTGTCACATTCCACCGGTATTACTATAAATGCCGGTATTATTCTCTCATATTCACCTTTGTCTCTTCCATAGCATTGAAGACAGTACCTTGAAAATAGTAGATATGCAATAATTACTATGTTTAAAGAAATTTTTTATTACTATGGTGCTCTACTTCCATAATAAATAATTTATGATCTGATATACATTTCAAAAACTCTTCTTCCATTCCCTAATGAAATTCTTCCATTTTAAATTGGTTATTCCTAATCTTTCGCATTCCTTCTTCCCATACTCCAGTTTCCTATTTTCTTTACTTTCTCCTCTGCCACATTTTCAGCCCTTTGGTGTTTTTCTTCATGGGCTCAGACCTATGGTAGAAAGAGTTTGTTGTTTCTCATCTTTATATTCTCTTCTTCCTTTTGCTTATTCTTTCAATTGCTCATTTAAAAATTCACTTTGTAATAATAGCAGGTAGTGCAGGTGTGAATAAGGGTGGGCTTTTCATTCTAGGAACTTGTCAATTATTTGAGGACATAGATTTGTAAGTAGATAAATTTCCTAGTGCACCTAATGATAGAAAAGCAGCAGTAAAGAGGAAAGTGCACAGACCCAAATCTGAGTTCCACATAATAACAGTGCAGTGAGGAAATTTGTCACCCTCTTTGAGCTGCATTTTTCTGCACTGTAAAATAGGGATAATAATTTCTCCACAACAGGATTGTTGTACAGTTCAATAAGATAATGTGTATGTAATGCCCCAGCAAGTAGTAGGCATTCCCAAGGTTGCCAGAGTAGTTTGTTGTTGTTACACTGATTCAGGGAGCTAAGGTTGCACAGAGGAAGTGGCATTTGAACATTCAAAATCTCTTCTCTGTTTTTCATCTGCTGGGCAGGGTAATGGGCATTGCTGAATCAGAACAGTTTGGGAAGTAGGTATCAGAAGCATGCCTGGGCAGTACTTGGTGGGTGGTTACCATGATTGGAATGAGTTTTTTTTGTTTGTTTGTCTTTTAGCAGTTCAATCTGTTTTTCCATAGTAGAATTCAATCTCAAGGGTCAAATGTGTATGTTTTTCAGGTAGTTCTTCCAACATTTATTCTTGAAAGAAGATCTCTTTTAGAAATGTATGCAGACTTTTTTGCGCATCCGGACCTGTTTGTGAGGTATATGACTGAACACAGTAGTTTCCAATTTTTAAAGATTTTACAAAATAGCTTTCTGCCTTTATAGGATAGATGGATTTTCCATTTTGCCTTTTAAACATTTCTGGGGGAAAGTGTCATTGAATAGTTTGTTTATATTAGATGCCTATCTGGTTTCCGTAGGTTATATAGTGGTGATGTTAGGCAACCAAACATTTAAAAAATCATTGAAACATTTAAAAAAAATCTTAAGAGCTCATTAATAAGTAGCCAGTATTTATAGAGCTAAATTCAGGGATTAGTAATCAACTGTTAAATTATTTACACTATATCCTGATGAAGTTCAGTTAACTAAGCTCAGCGAACCTTTCTAAAGCACTCATTGTTTCCCAGACACTTCTATGAGCTGGAGAAAGAAAAAGTCTCAGTGTCTGCCCTTGAGGCGCTTAACAGTCTAGTTTCCAGATTACAGACTGATTCATAAATTTTAAATGTTACACTTGCAATATTAGACGTATGTACAAAGGACAGAAGTCATCTAAAGGTGGGATTGATTTATAAGGAGATGAGTTCACATTGCTTTTCAGTGGTAGCAGGAAATTTTTCTTTGCAAGGAGATGTCCTAATCTGTCTTTGGTTGCATTCCTTGCCTTGGACTATGGTTTACTAAGGCCAGATACAAATCACTGAGGTTTCACAGTGGGTGGGCACATTTCCTTCTTGAGGAAGATTTAAGAGAACCATTTAACCAATTCCCAAAGGGAAGAATTTCAGTTAATATAGCATTGTTTAAATTAATACATAATTAAACACATAAAATGTAAACATACATTGGTAATGTGTAAGTAAAGATGCAGAGTACCAGTTATTCATTAGATATAGAGTTGCGATTTAAGGATAGTTTTTATTTATGAGAATTTAAACTTTGAGGTCCCTTAGGGGAACCACTTAAAAATACAGAGAAGTACAGCTAAAAAGCCAATAGATAAGATTAAATGGAATTCTAAAAATAATTACAAAAAGGAGGAAAAGAGAAATGACGGAACAAGAAACAAAGGGGACAAATAGGAAACAAATACCAAGATGGTAAAGTTAAACACAGCTATATCAATAATGACACTAAATGTAAATAGCATACACACTCCATTTAAGAGAACAGTGATTTTCAGACTGGATAGAAAAGCAAGATCAATCTGTATTTGCAAGCAAGAGATTTTAAATATGAAGACAGACACTGCTTGGTTAAAAGTAAAAGGGTGGACAAAGATTTATCATGCAAAACACTAAGTATAACAGAGCTGGTGTCACTATATTAGTATCAGACAAAGGAGACATTTTTAAGACAAGAAATGTTATCAGAAACAAATTGAGATATTTCATGATAAAGAAGGTCAATTTATCACGAATGCTTCATCCCAAATATGTATGTACCTAATAACAAAGCTTCAAAATGTATGCAGCAAAAATTGAGTAAAGTGAGAAGGTAGGCAAGTGTACAGTCGTGGTTGGAAATTCCTCCCTCAGGAATTAATTGAACAAGTAGCTCTCTGCATGCACTTTGCCCCCACTGCCACCCCCAATCAGTAAGGCTATAGAAGATTCAAACAACATTATCAATCGGCTTGACCCAATTGACCTTTCTAGGCACTACCAAACAATTTGTACAACACACAGTCTTTTAAGTGCATATGGAACGTTCATCAAGATAGACCATATACCGGAAGACTTAGTCAATTTAAAATAATTAAACTAGAGTATATTCTCTGACCATAAAAGAATTACATTAGAAATGACAACACAAATATATGTAGAAAATCTCCAACGTTGGCAGTTAAAACAGTGCACTTACATGAATTTCTGGAACAAGGGAAACTAATCTGTGGTGCTAGAAACAGTGTTTGCCTTGGGTAGGGATTGCTTGGAACAGGGAATGGGAAAACTTGGAGATAATGGAAATGTTCTATACCTTGAATGGATGGTGATTGATTAAACGGATATATACATTTGTCAAATTTATCAAACCAAACACTAAACACGAAGACCAGTGTGTTTAGTTATGTATATTATACCTCAATTTTAAAAAGAAACGTAGAGGTAACTCTTAGCTTGTCTCAGGATGAACCCTACGCAGTGGTGCTGCATCAGCCTGCATCCTGTCAGAAAATAGGACATTAAATTTTGTCTTTCTCCCTTCAGCATTAGTGACCAGAAGGATGCCAGAGACCGAATGGTTCAGGTTGTGAAATGGTACCTCTCAGCCTTTCATGCAGGAAGGAAAGGATCGGTTGCCAAAAAGCCATACAACCCCATTTTGGGCGAGATCTTTCAGTGTCACTGGACATTACCAAATGATACTGAAGAGAGCACAGTGAGTTCTGCACGAGCGTTTTTAATTGTCTGAAGTTGTGTACTGACTCAAGATTTCATTTTATGTGGGGGTCAGAAAACAGTGGTAACGGAAATGATCAGAAGATGCTCACAACTCATAGGACACTGGTTGGCTCAGCATATTTTGAATATACTGAGCAAGGGGAAAGAGTGGCGTGAGATTTAGAAACCAGATCTCACGCAAGGCCTTGTGGGCCATAATGATAATCTTATGGCTTATTGGGATCTCATTTTTGTTTTGAAAAGATTATTTAATGGTTTTATGAAAAATAAGTTGGAAATGGGCAAAAATAGGAGCAAGGAGACCATTGAGAGGCTTTCGCATTATTCCAGGAAAGACATGGTTGATTCGAGCTGTATTTTGGAGTTATAGACGGATTGCGGGAGGGAAGGGAAAGGGGACAACCAGAGATGAATCCTTGCATGTCACCTTCAACAGTTGGTTGGTGCCATTTACTAAAAAGGAAAAGATTGGGTTTGGGGAGGAAAGATCAAGAACTCTGATTAGAAATACAAAGTGTAAGGAGTCTGTGTGAGATGTAAGTGGAACTGTCAAGTTAGGAGTTCGAATTTAAGAGTGGAGTTCAAGGGAGAGATCTAGAATGGAGAGGGGCCCTTTGGAGATTTTCATATATTTAGTTGGCCTTTAAAGCCCTGGGATTAGGTGAAATCATCTGGGAAGACAGCATAGCCAGGGAAGAGTAGGTAACGCAGACCTGAGTCCCAGGGCTCCCAGCATTTAGAGGTTGGTTTGAGGAAGACGACCAGCAAGGAAGACTCAAATAAGTGTAAAACGATGTTGTATTTGCTTGCAGGAGCTAGTTTCAGAAGGACCAGTTCCTGGGGTTTCCAAAAACAGTGTAACGTTTGTGGCTGAGCAGGTTTCCCATCATCCACCCAGTAAGTTCCACAGCGCGTGTGCAACATCCACTTTCAAACTGTCCTGTCTAAAGGGGGTCATGAAAAGCTCCATAGGCGAGGTCACTGTGCTTTCAGCCTAATGGCTGCTGTATCTTCCCAATCCCAAAGGACTGGTTCCTCATGCCTAAGGCACCTTTTCTTTGTATAAGTTCCAAAGACTTTATTAACTTCACTGATTAAATAGGTATTTAAAAAGGAGATTTGGGAAACCAACCTTGAATGCTTCTAGAGTCACCTTACATGTACTGAGCTGTGCTGTAGAGACCTCAGCAACTTGAAGACAGTTTATATAAAGAGATGCAGTTTCTGCACAGTACATTCCTGGCGTGGGGAGAGAATGCATACCCGCAGCATCCTACTGGTTCAGTGCAGTGTAAGCTAGGACGTCCTGGGTGGGCTCAGGTTGCGGCTGCAGCACAAACGTTCTTGCTAACCAGAAGAACACACACACCTTTTGATCGTGGGCCTCCGCAATTGGCCATAGCCTCATGCATGGTTCAGGGAAGTTCCTCCCCGCGTGGCCCTGAATGGTTGCTTGCATTGGGGGCAGCAGGGTATAAAAGGCAGTTGGGTGCCTGCTGGCCTCATTTGAGGCAGTTCTTTGAGGAGGGGTGAAGGACTTTCCACATGGAGCCAGTTTTTTCTCCAGGTTAAGGGAGTTGGAGCAATGGGCATAGCTACATAGTGCACTAACTGAAAACAATTTCTGCAGTTTCAGCCTTCTATGCTGAGTGTTTTAACAAGAAGATACAGTTCAATGCTCATATCTGGACCAAATCAAAGTTCCTCGGGATGTCGATTGGGGTACACAACATAGGGCAGGGTAAGTCTTTGGGCATTGGGTGGACTCCGGTGTTAATAGGAGAATTTTGTGTCATTCTGTCTGGACACTGGTCTAAGTAAGAGGAAATGGCCCCAGAAAGCCACACTGGGTGTCACTGTTGCATGTGAGCATATGTATTAGGGGTGGGAGCAGTGGTGGGATGCAGGATCGGTTTTCCCTAAATTGAATGGGGTATCCTGGAATATCCCTCTGTCAGACACAAAGCATTATGGCCAGTTGACACTAGTCATCAGTTTATCTCTTCTCTCCACAGGCTGTGTCTCATGTCTAGACTATGACGAACATTACATTCTCACATTCCCCAATGGTTATGGAAGGTAAGTAGAGCTGTGTCAATTTCTTCTGCTCAGCAAGCAGCAGCCCCTGCTGTTCCTTAAGCTACACCGCTCTCTTTCCTCTGAATTGTCAGCCTTACGTGAAAACTTGATTTTGCAGGTCTATCCTCACAGTGCCCTGGGTGGAACTAGGTGGAGAATGCAGTATTAATTGTTCTAAAACTGGCTATAGTGCAAATATCGTCTTCCACACTAAACCTTTCTATGGCGGCAAGAAGCACAGAATTACCGCTGAGATTTTGTAGGTATTTTTGTTTTGCTTTTTTGCTTTAGTGCTCTTCTGCTTCTCTGAAATGCTTTTCCTTTTGTTTTGAACTATAAAGTCTGTTAGGAATGGACTATTTTAATGGTTCTGTCTTTGTAAACTTGTTTCACAGCTTGTGTGTCTTGTCTCTTCCTAAAATTCCATTTCCAGGAGACCTAAAACCTGGGTTCAGAACCATCAGAGGTCATTGGCAGGGTTTCCTTTCTAGGAACTTGACTTGCAAATGGGGAACAGAAATGCATCTTCCTAGATCGCCTAGCTAACCCACAAAACCGATTCCTGACTCTGTTGCCAGATTGAACAATGAGCTAGTCCATACAGTAGACTCTGTGACTCCCACTGGAGTGTCTCCAAGTCTTCACAGTCTTTTTTCCTGTGCCTTTCTTGGGAAAAACAGTGACCATCACATCTTGGCTCTGTTCCATGTGACACACTAGGGCAGCGGTTCTCAACCTTCCTAATGCCGCGACCCCTTAATACAGTTCCTCATGTTGTGGTGACCCCCAACCATAAAATTATTTTCGTTGCTACTCTATTACTGTAATTTTGCTACTGTTATGAATCGTAATGTAAATATCTTTTTGTTTTCTGACGGTCTTAGGCGACCCTTGTGAAAGGGTCATTTGACCCCCAAAGGGGTCGCAACCCACAGGTTGAGAACTGCTGCTCTAGGGTCTGATGAAAACAGCTGTGCTGCCTGGGTAACAGTCAGTTGGGTGTGTTCAGAGCCTGCCTGGAAGAGGAAAATCTGCAGGACTTCCTCTGCCCTTAGAGGTCTTTTTGGGAAAGGTGTTGCAGTTGGAAAACACACGACTGGTTAACCAGTTTTTCTGGGAGATAATTTCATTTGGATGACAGAATCAGCATCCAAAAAAATCTCGAGCAGAGTGAGATCATGAACACAAGATGGAGTTTACTAAGGATCAGTATAAAATCCAGAATAGCATTTTAGTCAGAAAATATGGACAGAGCTTAGAAAGCAGCACAAGTCACCTCTATAATGCTACTGCTCCCCCAAAACAGCAGGTGGTAGAAATAGGGTGTTCAGAACAGAGATATGGGTGTGCCTGCTTCTCAGTTCCTCGGAGGTAATCAGACCAACAGGAACTGTGACTCAGCAGAATTTTCCACCAGTCGTACCCGTAAGTAGTAGAAATACTACCCAAAAGCTGTGAGCTAAAGGAGCACTTGGTGGGCTCTTCAAATTAGGGAGTTGAGCATCTGCTGAAGGATGTACTAGCTGAGTGGTTCTCAAACCTTTTGGTCTCTGGACTTCTTTACACTTAAAAATTAACCCCAAAGAGCTTTAGTTTATATTATGTCCATCAATATTCCTCTTACTACATATTAAAACAGATTTTAAAATATTTATGAATGCATTTACAAATGACAATTGCATCATTTGAAAAAAGAAAGAACTTCCCAACACTTTTCTTTAAGAAATTGGTGAGAAGAGGGGCATTGTACATTTTCTGAATTTTGCAAATCTCTAGTAGACAGTCATGCGCTGCATAATTGGTCAACCACAGACAGCATATATGACGGTGGTTCCATAAGATTATAATAGAGCCGAAAAATTCCTGTCACCTAGTGATGTCATAGCCGTTGTAATGTCGTAGCACAACACATCACATTATGTGTTTGTGGTGATGCTGTAAACAAACACACAGCCTATAAACCATAGCACATGCAGTTATGTACAGTACCTAATACATGATAATAAATGACTGTTGCTGGTTTATGTATGTATTATAATTTTTTTTGTTATTTTAGAGTGTACTTTTTCTACTTAATGAAAAAAGTTTGCTATAAGACAGTATGCTGTGTTATGCCAATAGCAGCCTCATACATCTCTTGATTGCATCATTTTCTCGTGTGCTTGATTTAATCTTGTGTTGTTTTGTACAGTAACATGCTATACAGGCTTGTAGCCTATATACCATACAGCCTAGGTGTGCAGTAGACTGTACCATCTAGGTTTGTGTAAGTGGACTCTATGATGTTCGCACAACGAAATCGCTTAATGACCCATTTCCCAGAACATATCCCCATCGTTAAGCAGTGTGTGACTGGAATTACAGAAGATAGCTGGATTCTCCTATCCTACTTGGCAGTTGGTTGGTTGTTACATATTGTATAGCCTTCTGGAAACACTGTACACTTGTGCAAAAACTAAAGTAAAAAAGGCAAATAAAGTTTTAATATTAGGAAAATAGGTTTGACCTAAGAGGGTCATGGGAACCCCCAGGGATTTGAGAGCCACTTACAATGAGTTTCTAAATCTGGGATCCTGCCATTTTTCTTTCCATTTGACCCCCTTCCCCCAAAGCCCCTGAATCATAGAGGAAACTTAAGTTTCAGTCCAGTGATAGCAGCTTCATCCCTCTGCCCTGTGTGTTTTTCTCTTCCTGACCTCAGCCTCCTGCTGTGTTCATGCCTTGCCCCTTCTAACCTCTCCTTTGCTGCGATGCTTATCTTCCCAGATTCCGCACCTGCCATGCGTATCACTGTCATGTCTAAATAGAGGCCTGTTGGAGCTTCTGAGGAAGGGATCCCTGCTCAGGAAAAGATGTCAATACCAAATGACCCAGAGGTCCCTTTCAGCCTGAGGATGAAAACCTGGTCTCTATCGTTATACCTTCAGCAAAACCTTTCCCGACCCTCATCCCAGCAGTTTTGCCCTTGAACTACAGTGCTCACATAAACTCACCATCCAGAATCTCAATGGTGATGTCCCCACTAGGCTGTGAACAGCTGGAGGGCAGGGACCATCCCTAGTCTGCTGTGTCCCCAGCACCGGGCTCTCTTGCTCCTCTCAGACTCACTGTTCATGGGATCTCAGGTTTATTGGCATGCTCTTTAGGGCCCTCATTCTTACAGGTGGCTCTGGGAAATCCAGTGGTGTTAAGCTGCCTTTACCAAAGACTTTACAGTCGCTCTTTTGTGTTCTGCTCTGTGCAGGTGGGCCACCCTGACCAGATTCTTTGGTGCTTTTCAATTTGAGACTAACACAAATGTTTCCTTTTCTATTTAGTTCTCCAAATGACAAGAAGTCTTTTTGTTCAGTTGAAGGGGAATGGAATGGTGTAATGTATGCAAAATACACAACAGGGGTAAGAACCTCTATTTTGCCACTTGTTTTAGGCTACTTTGAGTTGTAGCCTATCCCTTACTCTGGCTTCTTTTATCTGGAAGTTAAACCACCAAGGCCAGCTCTAACGCCATCTCTTCAGGACAGTCCTTCTCCTTTCCCCCTCTTCCATAGCAGTGCAGGAAGTAGAATGACTTTTACTTTCCTCTCTCAAAACACTCCAGAATAATATACGCACATGTAGAAAAATGCTTGGCACATGGTAAGCAGCCAGTAAAGGTTAGCTATATCATGAGAATGTGTGGTATGTTTATAAAATGAAGTGCTAAACTAATTTATATACACAGTGATTTTGTATAAGAAATGTATTGACTGCCTGGCACCAGGGATACAGGAATGAATAAGATAGTCCTTGCCCTCAGGGAACTTGCAGGCAGTACCTATACCGAATTAAGGCAGGAGGAAGGTGGTATGGGATTAACAGGAATCAGTGAACTGGATTTTGGACCTGGAGAATTTGAACTATGAAAAGCACTTCAGGATACTTATAATTAGGATTAGTTGTTTACTGGACTAGCTCTCTGAGAGAGTGGAGCACATAGCCACGTGAAAACAGCTGTTGAATTGAGCCTCCACCAGCATTTAAGACACACAACTTTATTTTAGGCTGAAATCTGCATATGAAACTCATAGTCTTCATGAATATATATGAGATTTGATTATTACCTCTGTTAATTAAAGTCTTCTGGGAAGAGTGGACTCTTCCTCCTAGAACAGTTTGAACAGTAAAACATCCCTACCTACCTATCTCTTCTGTTTTCTAGGAAAATGCAGTTTTTATAGATACCAAGAAGTTGCCTATAATCAAGAAGAAAGTGAGGAAGTTGGAAGATCAGAATGAGTATGAGTCCCGCTGGTAAGGAGATGACGTAACTAGGGCTGTTGAGGCTGTGCTCCCACATTGGCCAGGCTTAGGCACGGGCTGGGTGTTGGGGACGGTACAGCAGAGCCTAATAGCACAGACGCAGTGTGAATGCCTGGCTTCGCGTGGAGTTCAGGCACTTCTGTGTAACCAAGACTGCAAGCTCGCCTCTGCACCTTTCCTGAAACAGGAACTAGCTCCGAGTTGTGAGGACTAAATGAAATGAACATGTAGAATGTGTATGAGGCTTGCTATATAGTAAGTACCCAGTGTGCGCTGGCTTATCACCATCTTTGTGGTTTATAAGAGATGACAGTAAAGTCCCTACTGACATTTGTGTGGTAAAACACCTTCAGGTCTTTTGTTCACAGGAAACTTTTTGTAATTTCATCCCTAAGTATTTCAGTTCATATCTCTAAAATGACTTAAAAAACAAAAAAAACTAACCACAATGTCATTACCATGCTTTAGAAAGTCAGTTTCTTAGTATCTTCGAACGTCTATCTAATTGATACTCAATTTTCAATAGTCTTAAACGTAATTTTTTCCCTTCCCATTTGCCTGATAAAATTGGGATCTTTTAGTGGTTATGAGGAATTATGTACTCAAGTTCTTTGTTTAGCTCATTAGGGGATTTCTTAAGTGAAGTAGGGGGACCTTACAAATCATTACCCTGCTTGTTCTAACTTGTTAATATTCTTCTTGGCCAGACTGCCTGTTGTTACATAAGTGGGAATCTGTAGAAATATATGCTCTGCTGCTCACCACAAGGGGATCTTAGGCATGGCCACTTGTCTAGTCCCTAGGAAGCCTCGCTTGTAGAGTGACATGTTTGGACCAGACTTATCATCTTCCAGACCTTGAGAGGAAGCCAAATCTCTTAAGCCTCTGCAGTGCACCTTTTGACCCTTAGCCTCTATTCACACAGTTTCTCCAAGTTCCCATTGTTAAATCCAAGGCAATGCTTCTGAAGTGGAACTTCTCAGCTCCCCTGATCTAATCCTTCTGATTGATAGTAAAGGACGCTCAAGCCCTAGAGTGGCGAGCTGACACCTCCTAAGTTGCATAGCTGATTAGGTGGAGAGCCAGAAACAGAATACCAGGTCTCGGTTCTCACTGTTCTTTCTCCTCTGTTATATAGCATTTATCCAGCTTTCTGCCCATTCTTTCTTTCTTCCTTTGACAGCCAGCAGTGCAGTCTTCCGTTTTTCTGTTCTTTACTCCAGTGCCTTGGTACCAGACTGTGGACTACAGCACTGAAAGCCATTTGACTTACACTGTAATTGTGCTATATTCAGGGTAACTCTAGACTTTTGTTCCCAAGATTGCTGACTCCTGTGTCCATCTGGTACTTAACGTAGCACCTTGGCTTCTTTTTAGCCTTTGGAAGGATGTCACTTTCAACTTAAAAATCAGGGATATTGATGCAGCAACTGAAGCCAAGCATAGACTTGAAGAAAGACAAAGAGCAGAAGCCCGAGAAAGGAAGGAGAAGGAAATCCAATGGGAGACAAGGGTAAGCTCGCTTTGGGGAGCCTGCCCCCACTCCCAGCTGATACCCCCCTTTACCCCGAGCTGTAACTCACTGGAGCATTTCAGTAAATGCTGAAGGTCCACACTGTTTTAAGTAAGCATGGTGATAACGAGAAGAGCCCATGTCCCTTGCCTGAAATGCATTTCAGTGTAATGGAGAGTGAAGATATAAAATAATAAAAAAGTATGATATAGAAATGTACAGCAAGTGTGTAACAGAATCCTCTCCCTTTCTTTTACAGTTATTTCACGAAGATGGAGAATGTTGGGTTTATGATGAACCATTATTGAAACGTCTTGGTGCTGCCAAGCATTAGGTTGGGAAATGCATAGTTTACACCTGATAACCAGGGCAGTCGGCATAATTAAGCAACAGTCTTCCTTTGGGAGAACCTACTTACTCCCTTTTTATTGCAGTGGTTCCTATCTCAGGGATACTGAACTTTGCGAAGCAGATGAACAATTAAAGCGAGAAAAGCTTCCCTTTTTTCCTCTTTTGTGGCAGTTACAATTTTGACTTCAGTCCTGAGAAAAACTTCAGGTTTTGAAAACAAGATGGTGTGCTCCTTTTCCAATCTCCATGCTTTGAAAAGCATTTATAAATCCCAATCTCAAACTCTGCATTCTAGTACTGCTGTTGAGATATACATCATCTGTCTCCTAGTTCATATACTCTTGGGATATATATACACACACATATATACATATATAATATACCTGATGCCAGAATTTTCATAAATATTCCCTCTACTGTAAATAACAATTCCTGTTTTAGAAAATTAGCGCAATGTATTAAAATCAAGTGTTAGGATAATTTCATGGTCTCACCTACAATAACTTTTATTTTGGAATTCAATTATTAAATTGTATCTATCTCTGGATTACAGTTTAATTATACTCAGTGCTTCTTATGGCTTCATAAAGTAATTTTTCCAACCTTTTTTTAATGTGTTTCTTTAATTTAACAAGTTTATTGTTAAACTTGGAGCCAGTTATTTGGCAACTCTGAGTACAGGAATTAGCTTTTCACAAGGACTCTCCTGAAATAATGGAAGATCCCTTTTCCTTGCCCCCCCCCCACTTACACTTGGTGTTCTGTCTTTAGCCCCCACCGTGCTATTCTCCAAAGTTTTCATTGAACTCTCATACAGCACACATCGGGCTACCGACATTTTATCCAAAAATACTTTATTGCCTTAGATGGTTGGGAAATTTTCATTTTTAGATCTCTACGCCACACTGAAACAAAATGTAATGAAAAGAATGCCACAGCAGTAAATGGCCATTCTGAAGGGCAATACAGAATTATCTTTATTTAAAAATACATTAAAAACACCACCATCATTATCATGATTTAGGTATTAGTATTAGCACCTAACATTTAGGTACTAATAAGACATTGATTATGTAGGGACAGGGTTCTCCATCTGAGAGGACCAGGACAGGACAGGGCTTCTCACACTGCTCCTGTAAGCGCTCTGGTCATACCTGGCCCACCCTGCTGATGTCTGTCTGCCAGCTGCTACGGTAACCCTTGGTTTGTTAGTCACAACAAATGGGGGGTGGGGAGTAAATAGAATTCTGTGATGCCAGTGCAAAAATTTATTGGAAGCCCTAAGGCCTTAGTAGTGTAACTCCAATAAAATGCACATTTAAAAATACACAATGCTTCATTAGGCCATTGAGACTGCAGTTTATTTTACTATTTTATGGTAAGGGAGAAGGTTAAGTGTTGATGTGAAAGCCCTGATATCAGTAATGGGGATGGTAGAATCTGCCAGCAGAGGAGAGGTTGGCAGGTAGGTTAGCTGCATCACTTCACAATAAGAGTTGGAATCCTCACCGCCTGGGGTACCGTCCTCTTCCAGTTCATACTTCCCAAACCCAACAACCTGAAAGAAGCCAAAGACTCAAGGTGAGAAATGTGCCGACCAGATTTGGGCAAAGACCTTTTAGGATCTCTGCTCCCAACCCACACACAGTGAAGGGTAACGGCTAAATGACAGCCCCGGGGAGGCCAGCGCCACAGCTCGTGAACCGCACTCACGTGAACGCTGAGCATTTTACTTCCTGATCCTCTGTGCGCCTTGAACCAGCCGACTAGGTCTGATTTTGAGAATGACTTCAGTGCTTCAATCTTACGGGGGAGGGAAGATAAGAAAGAAAGAAAGCTGTAAAAGACTAGCAATACATTTTCTGGAAAGACAGTTCTTAAACATAACACCCTAGGCAGACTTCCTTGATCTGAGCACACCATTTTATTCTTCAGAATATCAGCTTGCCGCCAACCTTCCAGAGAAGGATAAAAACGAGCATCAGTGACACACTTGTATGTTTCATAGCAATGATTGACCCTGGCAGATAAGCACGAAAGGGTAGCAGATGCTGTAATTACAGCTGAGAACTGTACCCGGAACCCAGACTCTAGGGTGCATGCTGAATACTCTAGCATGAGAAAAGACAGTATGGAAACGTGAGGAGCACTTTATCGGCCCTGCTGCCAACGGAAACAAGTGCCTTAAGAGCTGCTCTAAAGCCTCCTGTTAAACCCCGTTGCCTCAGGGTCCTTTGGTAGTACACCACGTAGGGTTATGTTACCAGAGAACACCAGCATGCAGGATACAGAGCTCTTTTTGGCGGGTTTTATTACTTTGAGCTAGAAGTCGTCAAAAGACCCACACCAGGAATCACTAAATCTGGAGGACCAGAAGTTGTAAATTTTCTTTAAATAGCAGAACCCTTTTTTATCTCCACACATTTTGAAGTGAACTTCAATATATAATACAAAACTGGATCTGCTCTGACTGAAATGGGTGGTAGAGGCGGGCAAGGATTAGCACCCTGCTCACTTGGCCCCCTAAGGCCAGTCTAGAAATTTGAGAGTTGACTAATGAAGAAACGAGCAAGTAAACAACCAAACCTGGGTGCGTGCCCCAAGTCTCTTCCACATACACAGATTGGAATTGTGACTCCTATAAACTCCAGAGTCCCTGTCAGGGCAGACTTACTCCCAAAACCGTGTTACTACCTCATGAGCAAGGCGGTCAAAGAGATACTGCTGTGTCACCACTTCGTTCCAGTTCCTGTCCACCTCCTCCCCCAGGTGGGTATCCTCACACTCCTTCAGCTTGATCAGAGCGGTGACCTGTCAACCACCAAAAAGAGAGAGCTTCAGGCACAGCATCACCAGTTCCCCCAGGGCGCACTTGGCCCTGTCCAGTCTGGTTTGCGATGGACATGCTATGGCCCCTTCACTTGGGACCTGCCAGCATGATGGAGAGGGATGAACCTAGGAAGAAGACGTCATGGTCAGATTAAGGTGGGGCTACAATGCTCAAAAAACCTGGCCGCACACAGCACTGCTGTCTAGTTGTCTTGAGGCCCTGTGTGGGCCAAGGAACAAAAGACCAGGCCAGCTCGGTCAGTCACCTGGGTGTTGAATGCGTCCTCAGTGAGGTTCTCGATCTTTTCCTCAAAGCTAGAAAGAAACTCTTCTATCTTCTTATCAACAACTTCAGAGCTGAAACAAAACATCTTCAATTAAAAGTCATCAGAGACCTGGTCTCAAGGCGAAAGAGAATTAGGGCTAAGGCGTATTTCCAGGAAAGAGGCTGACGTGTTTTCTCCCCAGCCCTCAGTACTCTCCCCTAAACTGAGGGAGGGGAGAGAACCCTGCCTCCAGCCCGTTTTCCTGCTTTCATCAATCATACTGAAGCACTGACAGTCATGCTTGACCGTTTTCAAAGCTGAGAACCAACAAGGCCTTGGACCTTGGTTCCAGCACAACAGCCATGTCAGGCACCTTTGCCTTTCTTGTTCTCAGGTCTGCCTGAAGAGATGAAACATTGGCAAGCCCTGTATAATAACCACAGGACTTAGTCAAACCCTACTAGAACCATAGGAACCATTTGATCGGTCCTGGATCCGGCCACCTGTCAATAGCCACTCCCCAGCCCAACCCCCTGCAGCTGTGCCAAGCCCTATTTGGTCAGTGTGGCCTGAGGTTTAAGGAAGTGCCTGTAGCCACTATCCATGCCAAGAATAATAGTTGGACCCATCTACTCACTTGTATTTGGTTGCTTGAGTCCCCACGGTAACAGAGAATCCTAGAATCCCAGATGTGTTCCTACAGGTAGGGTAGACATGGTACCTACGGCCAAAGCGAAAACTTTTATGAGCTCAGGTGATCACCTGGTTCCTGCCCTCGGAAGCACCAGAGATGAGGGAAGGGTTTCTACATATCTTTATTGGGCCTGGAGGTCCTCAAAGGCGATCCATAAATGTGTTATGCTTCTATTTCATTCTCAGGTTAGGGTGTCCACCCCTCTCCTGAACTGAGGAGACCACAAGCTAGCTTTTTCTCTTTGGCTAATCTTGAAACTTGACCAAGCTGAAAACGTGATCATAGTCCAAGATGCAAATCCCAGAAGTTTTGACCAGTAAGTATGGAAAGACCAAAGGGCTCTGCGAGACTGCTCAGTCCAGATATCTAACAAACCTCAGCTGCAAAATAAGCCCCAGACCCTTATTTGAGCTCAGTGCTCTTGCCTGTAGACTTACCCAAGGGTCTGCTTGGTTCGAAGGAAGTCAAAACAAGGCTCTTCCATGTGCATCTGTAATTCAACATACTACCCATCAGCCCAAATCCTCCTCGCAGAGAAACCTCAATTTCTTTCCCCCGAAGTCCAGCCTCTTACTGCCTTCTTCCTAAATTGCCCAGGCCCCTCATCGGTGATCATACTGGGTGAGAATACTAAATAACCATCTCACCTTCCAAACAGGTCTCTGACCACGCCCAAGTCCCTCCCTCCGGCAGAAAGGACAGTCCTCGGAGTGGCTCAGGGGCTCCTGAACACGACTCCTCCATAGAACTTACCACAAGCAGCTCCATGAGAGTGTATTCTTTCAGACTCCTGGTACCTGACTGAAAGGAGAACTTGGTCAGACCAACTAAAAATCCAATGGCTTACAAAGCTTTTTAATCAACTATTCTTGGCAACCATTTATTCAGGAATCCATCCCACTCGCATCCCCCAAGAGAGCTGATCATACCCTCTACTGCCCTATACTTTCAATTTTGTTTGTACATCTGCCTTCCCACTAGACAGGAGGTCTGTGAGGACAGGAATCATGATCATTTGTATTCCTAGCCCTGGCACAGAACTGCAGGCAGACGTGGATAGGAGTCCAGTAACCCCTGACCTACCAGCTCCTGCCCAAAGGACCTACAGGACACAACCTAAAATAAAGTATTTGCAGCTCAAGGTCCTAAGGAGGACAGCAGGAAATGTCTGGGGATCAATGAAGGGTGTGTGGACCTATTCCTAAGACGGAGAGGATATAAATAAGAGCTTCCACAGCCATACACAGGAACCCAAACCAACTGATAAGAAAAAAGCCTAGCAGATGCCACATTTGGAAACCCCTGCCTGGCTGTCCTGGACACTGGCAAAATAATGCAGTTAGAATAAAAGAGGGAAGGAGGCCAAGGCCAACAAGCAAGAATTTTGCTAGTGCGTCCCCTAGTCAGGCTCTTGTAGGCTCCTCTGACACATCCATTTCTATTCCTCCCCATTTAACAGAGGAACAGGCTAAAGCCAGTGCTCCCTGCAAGCTGTTTGATCAGCAACGAGATTTCCTGTTTGCCTCAAGGACTGCAACAAAACCTTATATCAATTTCCTGTCCCATCCCACCTCTCCAAAATGGAGGGAAGTGGTTCCAGTAAGGAAGTGGTTTGTATTAGAAGCTAGTGCTGAGAGGTGATCGGTGGAAAGCACCTCAATGGACATGGTCTTACAATAGGAAATTCTACCTAAACTAGAGAAGTGCTACGGGGTTCTGAGCAGTCAGAAGCACAGGCAAGGTGGACAGGGCTAAGCAGGGCCAGGCCATACCATTTATGAAGTTTGGGACCTGCCAGTCATTTCGTTCAAATAAACTGAAAACCTGGAGGGGAAATCCAGAGAGAGACGTGCTCTACCAACAAGCGGGGGCCTCTAGGGAGTCGGGTCCAGAGCCAGAAACTAAAAGGACAGGGTGAGAGTAAGGCCACACAGGCATGCCCAGAGCCCAGACCAGGGATCTTCACCAGCCTGACAGAGAAGTGAATTCCTTATGCAGGGAACCCAGGACCTATAGCAGCAGCTATAGGAGCCCCAGAGTTTGGGAAGTCTAGACAGGCATAGGCCCCCATCGTCCTAGAAGGGAGTGGACTAACCACAAGCTTAAGTAGGCTGTGGGCCAATTGAGATTGTTGCAAATTCTCTAAGTCCCATCCCACCTCTCCCAAATGGTGTGGAACCGAACACAGGATTTGAGGGCAGAACGAATGAATTCAAGCCCCAGCTGGTATGACCTCAGGGATGTAAGGGACTCTGGACCTCAGCTTCATCATTCATAAAACAGACCTGATAAATCCTATCTCAGGAGCTTTGAAAACTTTAATTATAACTCGGGTAGTCATTCTCTTTGCTGTATATTGATTGTTTGGCCATGTTTACATTTGTCTCATTTTCAAAACTGCCCTGTTAGCAAATGTCCTCCTACTGCTTGGGGTTGTCAGGGGAACATACAGGAATTTCCAGCCATGCTTCAGTCTCACTTTGGATAGTGGTTGGTGATGAATGAAGCACTGTGATTTAAGGATTCATTTCACTGACAGGAGCAATTTTTAAATGTAGTTGCTGCAACAAGACAAATGACCCTAAGCACAATACTACAGAGGAAACTACAAGAGGGCCTTGAAGGTCATAGGGTCACTAATTCCTCAGGTTTTCGTGCCTTAAAGGCGCTTGGCCATGAGAATGGCTGTATGCAAAGGGGTCACTGACCTGGTAATACACCGTGACTTCCGAGTTGGCATCACCTTTGTTCAGAGCTCTCACTTTGCACAGGTGGTGACCACTAGGCAGTTGTACCACCTGGAACTGCACGGACATCTCCTGCTCCAGGGGCCTGAAGCTCAGCTTGCTGCAAAAGAATTAGTGAGGGTCACTGCGGCAGCGCCTCTACCCTCTTACCCTCACCCAAAATTGTGAAAAATGTCAGGCCTTCCACAGTCCCTTCTGAGTCGCTTTGTTTACATAACTAGCCTCACGAAAACCCACCACAAGCATCTCCATTGCGGTTGGGTAACAACTGCGTGTGGCTAGGGCCCTCCTGTGAACACAAAACTCCCAGAGAGAAAACTCAAACCGATACTCACTCAACAACGTACTTCAGGAAATCCATAGATTCCTAGGAGGCAAAAGAGTAGAAAATCATCACATCAGGCTCTCTTGACATTCATTTCACCCAGAATCAACGAGTATCAGCCCTAATGGCTTGGGAAGCCCTGGTTAACATTAGGAAAGCAGATGTAGTCTGTCACCCAAAATGCTGGGTAAGTCTTTCACCAACGGGGCTCGTCGTTCATTGATTTAATATTATGTTTGGCTCCTCTCTGTTCTCCCTTGGCACTCGGCTCACCTGTGCACTGTGTGACACTTTCCCCACTGGAACACACTAACTGTTCAGTTCACCCCCACTAGCGAGCCCTCTGTGATGACTGTGACTGTGTTAGAAACCTGGGTCTATCAATACGGAGCCTGACATAGAACGAGCAATAGAATAATACTTAATATTAAAGTGAATGCATCCCCTCCCCCTCTCAAAACTTGTTTTCTTACCTATAAAAGGAGGGACAAGTGGAGGGGTGAGCTCATGTTTAAAGTGGTTTCTACCTGGGGCAAAACATGGCACTAAGTCCTCTGGACCAAAGCCCCCACCCAGCACTGCCACTGCTCACAGACGCAGGCCATGTTCCTGCTCTTCTCTGTGGGTGGAGGCTTTTAAACTTCTGTCTTTCAGCACACTGAGGTTTATCAGAAACTAAGGCCATTTGGGGCTCATGGGATAAAGACATAGAGGAAGTGGGGGGGATAGCAGCCAATCTCAAGAGTGGCCATTTATATATTCCATCAAAGGGCCAGTCCTGAGAAACTAAGTGGGAGGCCATGGAGGAAGATGGTCAACCAAACAGTTTAGGGTGAGTCCCACACAAGCACTCTTGGCTAGAAGAGGCCTCAGTATGTCCCACAGATACATCCAACTCTGTATGGATCAGCGCAAACTCCTCATCTGCACCAGACCTCCTGCTGTCCCACCGCCCCCTGCACCGACCCACCGGTTCAAGCAAGAAAGCTGGGTATCATCACAGATCCCTCCCCTCTCCCCCAGTCACCGAGTTCTGGCCATCCTCCACCTCATTATGTCTTAAGTACTTCTTTTTCATTTATTTCGCCTAACCTCAGGCTACATCATTTTTCACTTCAGCTGTGTGTGTGTGTGTGTGTGTGTGTGTGTGTGTAAAACACATAACAAAGTTTACTATCTTAACCATTTTTTTTTTTTTTTAAGCTGAGCCATCCTGCTACCTATTGGCAGCTCAGCGGCTGCTCAGCTCGGGCTGGACTCGAACCGCTGTTGCTCAGAGCTCAAACTCTTGAGCGAGCTCTTAACCAACTGAGCCACTCGGCCGGCCCCTATCTTAACCATTTTTAAGCATACAGTTTTGTAGTGTTGAGTATATTCATAGTGTTTTGAAACGAAACTCCAGAACTTTTCATCTTGCAAAACTGAAACTCTGTACCCACAAAACAACAATTCCCCTTTCTCACCTCCCCTCACCTCCCTCCCCACCCCCCACCCCTCCCCACAACCACCATTCTACTTTCTGTTTCTATGACTCTGACTACTCTGGACACTTCATATAAGCGAAATCATACTTTGTGTCAACTTTTATAGCAGCTGCAAAACTGGCCTCTCTGGATCTTCCTTAATGACAAATCCTCTTTTAAATCCTTCAAGGTTCTCCATTTACTACAAGAGAAAGCCCGAGCTTCTTAGCTCCACACACAAGATTGACATACAGGGTCTGGCTAAGTATGTGTGTGTTCACACTCCCTGTTCCCACTTAATCTCTAAATTAAACTGTAGTTTCCATACACAATCTTCAACAAATGTAATCAATACCATATATTAATATTTAGCAAACCCATTTCGCTCCAAGTCCTGGCCCATTACCACCAGCTTCCTTCATAGGAAAAGCATTGACTGACATCAAAGGGGCCGGGTTCCCGTCTAAACAGACTATGACAGAGCTGGCCAGTCAAACCTACAGAGCTTCAGGAAGAACTAATGCAATTCCAGAGCCCACGACGGCATTCAGACCTGGCCAACAACAGGGCACCTCATACTCACTGTGCTTGTGACATTGCCTTGTACCAGGCCCTCAACAAAGAGTTGGGATTTGAACTCTTTGACAAAGCTCATCAGAGATTCAAGGGAAAGGCCATCCATCAAAGCCCGGTACTTGTCAATCATAGACCAACGGGCATATTCTAGGATTAAAAGCCGCACATCTCTGTACAGAGGGCAGGGGAAAAAAAAAAGTTTTATTGTAAGAAGTGGATTTTGAAGGTACAGAAGAATTGGGTTAAATTTCTATAGATGGTATGTTTTAAAGAGAGACAATTTCTGTAAAAACATAAGATGGGGAAACCATCACCAAAAAGCATTTAAAATTGCACACATAAACTTTTACATAGGTCTGCTCACTAGTACAACAACTCACTTATCTGTCTCAGCTGCAAACGAAAATATTTCACGTAAGTTAAGTTGCCAGGGCAGTCACACACCAATTTAAAATTACTACGATTTTTATTTGAAATCTAACGTTTTATTAATTCCTAGAAGCCACCATTATGAATATTACTGAAGTGACACTATAGTATAGGCAGTGGCTCTAGGCCAGAATCAGACTGACCCCCGCCTCCTTTCCCACACAAAGCTGTTTGAACTTGGCAAGTCACCTAACACCTGTGACTCAATTTCTTCGTTTGTAAAACAAGGGAAATAATAATGGGGTTTTGGTGAGAATTAAATAAATAAATACATATAAAGTTCTTAGATCTAGCACATAACAAATCTTCCATAAATAGGTGTTGTTATTATTATTACTTTACCACATTTTAATAAAGTAGTATTCAGGAGTTATTGTATACACAGGGCTATTTTTCATCATATCAATAGTTTCAGACAACTCTCCTTTCCAACTTATATTTGGTTATTAGTTATTGTAGGTTTTGTGATCAGATTATCAGTTATTACCTGTTTAACTGCTTCTTCCCCTGCTTTTGCCTTTTGATCATTTATGGGCTCATTATAACTGTCCAACGCAGGGCCTCTATATCAGGTTGTACTGTTTGTTCACCATTTATAGATGCCCAACAAAGAGGTCAAGTAGGGCTTTGCAAACCATGTGCACAGAGGCTGTGTCCGCTTACAGGGGACTTTGCTCCCCCTCCCACAAAGGCTCTGCCTGCTGATAGAGGGTACCCAGGGGGTACTTTTCTCCTGATTCACCAAAGGTACCCTATAGGTCACCATTAGCCCTGGACGAAAGAACAGGCTCTGATGAAAGGGCCAATGGGGCTGCCTACCAGCAGAGGATTCAAGCATTAGTATACAGACTGTCCAGGAGCCTTTCTGCTCTCTTCTGGAACCTTGGCTGAATTCCAGATAGCTGTAGTTGCTAGATAAATGATGTTTTAAGCAGTTTAACTCGGCTCCTCATCGCAGCACCCAACACACCAAAATCACCACAGTAAAGTCAGCAGCAAGCAATTTTGAGCTATAACAAAGCCAAAACTGGAAAAAACATTTTTTTTTTCGTTCAATCTCTAAGCATAGTAGGTTACTTTAGCTAGGCTTAGAAATCCTGTGACACTATGGCCAGGTTTCTTAAACCACAGCACAATTCTAACATGTCTGCAAATTAGCACTGAAACTATAGCCTCCTCCCCCACACCTAACCCCTGGGAAGGCAAACACTTCCAGGCCTTCAAAATAAAAGCTGATCCCATATATACCCACTTGGCAAGGGTCTCAGGCTTGATGAGGATGTTAAAGTAGGTCTTCTTCAACTGCTCAGTTATCATTGTAAAGACAGCTGGTGTGGAACTAAACTCCGCTAAGTAGTCAATAATGAGCTGAAACAGTAGCTGAAAAGAAAAGAAAACTTAAATGGAGAAGCAGAGAAGAAATCCACTAAGTTTTACGGGGGGGAGATGTTTTCCGTTGGTTTTTACAAGGGGCTTAGCATGGTAACAGGCATTATCAGTGACGTAAGAAAAGGACTGATGACTCAACAAAACTCCAGGGGCTAATATCCTCAATAATTGCCACATTTGGAGCACAGCAATGATTCTTCTATTTTTATAATTTTCATGGGTATTCTTAAACATCTTTTTCTTCCAAATGAACTTAAAAATAATTTTATCCACATACTCACTGTACCTAAATGTGACTTCAATTGGGAGGACATTACATTTATATATTAATTTTTGAAGTAATGACAACTTTATTTCAAGCTGTCCTATCTGGAAACATGATGAGTGTCTCCCTTATTTAAAATCTTTTATATGCTTCAGTAAGATTTATGGTTTTCTTTAGATAAATTCTGCACTTTTCTTCTTCACTCCTAGGTATTTTGTTTTTCTCAATATTATAAATAGAATATTTTTTCCATTCATTTCTAAGTGGTTATTACTATCATAGGGAAAAAAGCCATTGATTTTGATAATACTGATCTTGTGACCAGCCACATCACAGCAAGTTATTTTAAAAATTTTAGTAGTATTTTAGGTTTTCTAGGAATACAAGCATATCATCTGCAAAGAAAATTACTTTTTCTTTCCAAGTATTTTTATTTTATTCCATTTTTTTCATTTTAAGGAAGTAGCCTGAACCTCTAAAATAATGCTGAATAATAGAGGTGATCGTGGGTATCGTATTCTTGGCTTATTTCTGCTTTTAATGTTCAGCATTTTATCAGTTAATGTAACATTTGCTATTTCTGTTTTTAAATTAAGATTTTTGTTGTGTTTAAGTAGTTTCCCTCCATTCCCACTTATTAGGAATGCCCATTCAAATTTATCAAGTGATTCTTTTTTTTTTTTGGCATTTATCACTATATTCACATATAGACATACCTTGTTTTATTGTGCTTTGCTTTATTGCACTTCACAGATGTTGCATTTTTATAAATGCAACCAGCAAAAAGATTACGGTTCGCTTTATTGCGATTCTCGCTTTACTGCGGTGGTTTGGAACCAAGCCTGCAATATATCTGCAGTATGCCTGTGTGCTTCTCATTTGAGCTGTGTTATGATTTATGTTTGTCAACTGCCAAATACTGAACAACCAATCCTTTGCATTCCTGGCACTTGGTCGTGGTGAATTATTCTTTTTGTTACATTTTTGGATTCAATTTTCAAATTTAAAAATGTTTGCATCTATATTTTACAGGTAAAACTGGTCTCCAGTTTTATATATTTATATTCTATCTCCGGTTTTAATATTAAGGCTAGGTAAGCTTCATAAAATGAAGAACCTCAAATACTTTTCTATTTTGTATTTTGAAAAGCTCTCTAGGTAATTCCAAAACACCTCCCAAATGACAACCGCTGTATTAGGCTTTAATCTGTTTGGATCTTAAGCTACATTATATGTAGGTCTTTGAAGGTTGACAAAAGTAAATTATTCCATGGTGTCTTCTCCTAAACCAATCTTTGTCCTCCCCAGGGGACAGGGACGACCATGTAAAGGAGAGAACTGTATTCTTCAGGAGAGTTTTTGCCAAGATATGGAGGCTATCACCTCTTAGCACAGGTCTAATTTCTGCCAGGTCCTTTCATTTCCTCCAGATTTTCTCTTGTATGAGCCCAGTTCCCTAAACCTTAATATATGTTCTATCCAAGAAACCAAAATATAAAATTTGTTGTTGGGTACATGATATTATTTTACCTGGTATTCAACCCTTTTAGCTAGCACTCCATATTATTTCTTCCTCTGCTTATGAAGTTTTTGACAAATCGACACTGGAACACCTTCCTTACCAAAAGCTAAACTACTGACAAGATATACACCCCATTTCTAAAAGGCTCGTATACTTAGAACTGAGAAATAAGACATAGCTGAAACAATGGGATGGAGTGTAAGAGGAAGAAAAGCCACAAACACTTGCGTTCTACTCTGTCAGGCAATGTGCCAGGTGAGTCTGTTATTGCTAGATGCTCTGAAATTAAGCTCAAACTAGTCCTAAATGCCAGCATTGGCTGCAAAGAAACTGACAACAAAGGGAAGTGAAATCAAGCCTGAAGCACAGGCTGTGCTGTATGTGTGGCTAGTAATTAATGAATACATGTTGTTCGTATGTGTGGCTGAAGTTAGAATAGCTGTCATCAGCCAAGAAGACATAGCCCACAGTAATAACCATTTGTTTCTATGTGCAGCGCTCCATGCAAAGCCGCTGTGCTTGGTGCTACAGAGGCAACAAGCGTGAGTATGAAATTTTAAAGCTCTCTGTGAGGAAAACAGAGCCCTTCTACTTACAGGTAGTTTGTGGTTGAATCCTTTCACTCGAATAATTAAACCGTGTTCTCCAGCGACCAGCTTATACTCCAGCTGTGCCACATCTGCTTCATAAGCTGGTTCCGCAAGGTTATGAGTAAGGATATTGACAAAGATATCAAAGAGGACCACACTGAGAGTACAAAATGCAAACAGCATCATTAATTGGCCAGAAATACACATGAACAGATTTGCTCTAATTGAGAGTAAGAAAACTTCACTTTTAGAAAGATGTTAACTCACTCCTTTGGAATGTAAAACTATACACCAATTGAATTCGGCTTACTCAGGACTCAGTCTTACAGGGGCATTCTAGAACTCCTACCTTTAGCACTGCTCCCCAATCACTTTCAGTTATGCCCACACAGAAAATGATAATTTTCTATGCTGCACAGTGGCCAAGGGTAAAAGGCATCCATCAAACACTACCGGCTGAAAGGCTCTGGTTATCCCTGCGGCCTAGGCTTTCTGACAAAGCTCTGAGGGAAGGGAAGAGGGCGGTGCGTTTTTTTAAATGGATATTAATAAATGTTAGTGCTGCTTGTCATTTTAAGGTTGGATTCTACACTTTAAGTGGCAAAGGAAAGGAAGAAACACACTAACATTTCCCAACACCTCCAATGTTTCAGGCACATTTTGGGCTTTCTGATCTCCCACAATGTAGCTAGCTACATAAACATATAAGTAATTTGCTAAGAACAAAGTATACATAAGCAGATTCCTTGGCAGTCTATAAATACAGGATCAACAGGTCCATTAGTCCTCATTATGGACCGGAAGCCAACCCAAACTCGTCTCTAAGGACCTATCTCAATCCAGTAATTCCATGACTAGCCTACATGGTCAGCATGTTTTACAAACGGGTACTGGAGATGCAGCAGCCACAATTCCATTTCAATGTTTAGTGTTATCGACACAAATACTTTGCTTTGGGCACAGAAAAAAAAATACATAAATCAGCAGTGTAGCTCAAGTACTGATAGAGACAATGATAGAATGATTCATAATGAAACAAAGTAACTTTCAATAATAAAGAATATATTTTCTACAAAAGAGGGCAATTGCTTACTTTGCTGCAGACTTCTGTATCAAAGGTGAGATCAGATGGAAACGTATATATGCTGAAAGAAAAAATGACCATAGATAAGAAAATATAGCCCAGAGGCCTCAAATATTTTATACATCTGCTATTTACCCCCAATATCATGGGGTTGTTTTAATTGGGGACTTGGGGGTGGGGAACAGTGTTGGAGAATTGGGGAGGGAGACCAGCCAAGTTGTTGTTCTTCAATCTTAGCTGTGGAGGGCGCCAATCGCCATCTGGCTGCCCAATGCCTCTAAGCTCAGGATGCTGTGTTACAATCTTAGCTGCAGGTGGGCATAGCCACCAACCCATGTGGGAGTCAAACCAGCAGCCTTGTTGTTAAGAGTGCATGCTCTATCCACTGAACCATCTGGGCGGCAGCTCAGCTCAAGGTGCTGAGTTCAGTCTTAGTTGTGGGTGGGCATAGCCACCATTGAACAGGCAGTCTTGTTATTAGGAGCACGTGCTCTTACCAGCTGAGCCATCCTGCCACCTGTTGGCAGCTCAGCGGCAGCTCAGCTTGGGCCAGGAATTGAATCACTGTTGCTCAGAGCTCACACTCTTGAGCGAGCTCTTAACCAACTGAGCCACTCGGCTGGTCCAATTCTATTTCTTTTTTAAAAATAATGTTCAGAAGTACTACCTGTTCCCTAAGATGGCCAAATACCTGTCTCTGCTTTCATTTAAGTGAAAGAAAACTATCTGAAAATTGTAGGCTTGCATCTTTATTTCCTGGAATCTGTAGTGTCTACAAGGATTTCTGTGCTAGCACAGGAGCAGAGCCTCTGGTAAGCCTAGAAAAGATCTTCAAATGGGAAGGGAAGTGGAAAGGGAGGTAGGTGATAGGCCTAAGGGAAAAAGGTTGCTACAATGTAGAGAAAGATTTGTAACATTTATTTCACTCTCTTTAGGGACGGAGACATTTTACCTTTGGGGATTTTGAATTTGTTGTCTTTCTTATACCACAGGCAACCTTGTGGAGTGTTCACAATTTTCACAGGGTATTCTGTCTCAGTGCAATCAAAAGCCTTCAACATGAAGTCCGTGGCTAACAAAAGAGAAGAGTAATAATTCATTCAGGTATTTTTAACAGGATTTCAGCACACTATTCTTAGTTTCAGAAGTCTAAGTAACTTTATGAAATTTTTTCCATTTCAAGCTAGTAGACATATACCTATCTGGAAAAAAAGCTCTTGCAATAATACCCTTTGTTTATGCAAGGAAACATTTTGCTATTTTTCCATTCAAATTGATTGTTTTAATACTTTCACAACTTATTATATCGACCTCACAACCCATTACATTGATTTCACAACCCTCTAATGGGTTGCAAAACACTTAAACAACAGCAATTCCTAAGTAGACTGAATGGAAGGATCAGCTATGATATAGAAGCAAAAGTAAAAGCTTAAGGGAGTCCCAAGATCCAGGTTTAAGTCCTATTTCCTCCATTCGCAAACTGAACAGACTTGAACAAGTCGCTTTGCTGTTTTGAGCCTCAATTTTCTCATTCGAAAAGTAAGAAAATAGTAATAATGCCCACCCCAGAGTGTTACTAGGAAACTCAAATGTCATTCAAGTGGTTCTCTGTAAAACAATGTTCAATGCAGGGCTATTTGTTTTATTAATACAGGGATAGATTATGTATAATGGTTGCTATTTCACTGACCTATGTACTTATTTTCAGCTGGAAGATGAAGATCTGGATTTAATTTGAAATTACTCTTCCACAGTTCAGCCCAAGAGTTTTCAACATCTGTAGAGATGGGAAAACAAACTGATCAAACAAATAATGCAATGTTCAGAGTTCTCTTAATAACAAACCAGTCAACAATAGGTCTTCACAAATCAATTCTCCTTTCTTAGGAAACCTGTGACACATCCAAGCATTCTAGACTCTTTACTTCACGTGTGGTCTCAGCAGCATTGGTATCACTTGGGAGCTTGTTAGAATTGCAGAATCTTGGGCCCTACCCCAGAGCTACTGAATCAGATTCTGTATTTAATAAGATCTCCAGATATATATATATATACACATGTGTGTGTATATATATATATATATATATATATATATATATATATATATATATATATACCTGTGTGCAGATATATATGTACACTGAAGTTTGAGATGTACTTTTCTAAAACATAGTCAAAGTACTACCCCCAAACTACCAAGACAACAGGATTTTTCACTAGCTAATAAACATGGATATAATCACAGCAGAAAATAATTTCCTGCAAAGTGGTATAAGTAATTTTCATTTCAAAGTAATCTTCTAAAAAATATATGTACTTTTCCCCCACAGGAACCATTAGACAAATTATTAAGAAATAAAAATTCCCAGGTAAGTCAGATACACCTAAATGTAGGACAATTGTTAAAAATATTTTACCTTCCATTCTATACTGAGTCCCAAACCATTTCTCCTTGAGGTCACATTTTCCCTCATTAGCACCAGACAGTAGAACAAGATTTGCTTTTTGAGGAACTAGCTGATTAAGGGCTTCAGCAATGACCTAATAAGGAATGGGGGGTAGGGGAAGAGACAGACACAAAATAACAACTTTAACCCATACATCTCTGTTAAAAAGGCAAAACCATATTATGTTAGATACCCCAGCATTCTAGCATCTTAATGTTGATAAAAATGTCTATAGCCATGAACACCCTAACTCACAAACTTCATTAATCTATCAGTTGTTTAAAATGTTTCTTGATAATGCTATAAGCAGTACTCATCTTAAATCCTACATGGTAACAATACTAGCAGTAAAAATAGCTATCACTAAGCGTCTGTGTGCCAAGTAATGTCTAACATATGTTATTTCCTTTAATCCTAAAAACAACCCTAAGATATACTAATTTTATACTTAAGTGGTTAAAGGTTAAGTAATTTGCTCAGGGTAAAGTTTATGTCATCTGTACATAAACACAGAACAACACAGTGACAACTGGCAAAAGTGAAGTTCTCACCAAGTTTGCACATGACAGCAAAGGTTATACTCTTATCTGCTGTGTATTATACTACCTCACACCCAAGCATCCACAAACGATCCCAGTGTAGCACCTGCTTCAATAATCCTTCACTTATGATAAGGACTAAACACAAATTTTATGGGTTAGGTTTGAAACCCTAATTACCATTAAATACCATTTCTTCAAGAAAAAAAAGACAAATGATGGTTCAGAAAAAAAAAAACACTTGGACCCCTGGGTGCAACCATCCTAGGGAGATGAAAAGAATGTGTGGTTGCTGCTTCTTCATTTACGTTTCTCTATCTCCTCTTTAAAATTAGTATTGGGTTGTCGGAAAAGTCATGACGTGTTTTGTCTGTGTTTTTCAAAGGTCATTTATTTATATAAAGAACAATGATCAGTCAATGACCTATTGCCCGTTTTGTTCGATAACCTTTTGCCATCTTTCAGTGAGCTTCATAATTCCTCATTCATAGAAGGGCCTGTCTTTATTTGCGAAAAACTGAACAAGGTGCTGATTTACAGCCTCATCTGAATTGAAAGTTATACCACACAAGGAGTTTTGAAGAGAGCAAAACAAGTGGAAGTCTGACGGCGCAAGGTCAGGCAAGTATGGTGGGTGTGGCAACACATCCCATCCAAGCTCCAATAATTTTTGACGGGTGATCAAACTTGTGTGTGGTCTCGTGTTGTCGCAATGAAACACAATTCTTTTACAATTAACAAGCTCTGGACGTTTCTGGATGACGGATGCGTTCAAACTGTCCAATTGCTGACAATACACATTCGAACTGATTGATTGTTTGGTTCCTTGGTAGGAGTTCGAAAAACACACCTTAAAATCTCACCATATTGAGAGCATAACCTTCCTCTGATGAATGTCTGCTTTCGATGTCGTTTGAGGCAAATCATCACGTCGAGACCAAGACTGTTTGCGCACCACATTGTTGTAAACAATTCACTTCTCATCACCAGTTATCAGTCGCTTCAAAAAAGGATCGTTTTCCTCAAGTTTAATGAGCATATTGCAGATGTTTACACGCACCATCAAATGAACTTCTTTGAGTTCATGCAGAACCCAAATATCGAGCTTGCTTACGTATCCCAGCCTCTTCAGGTGGTCGTGAACGCTTGAATGACAGGTGTTCAATGTTTCTGCAATCTCTCGTGTCATGTAACGTGGGTTTGATTCGATCAATGCCTTTTGTCGTCATCAACCTCGGTGGGCCTCCCTGTCCGAGGAGCATAGTTGAGATCAAAATCACCAGCACGGAATTTCGTGAACCATCGCTGGCACTGACCTTCTTATAGAGCATTGTCACCGTAAACTTTATGCAACTTTTCACAAGCTTGACGACGCGCGTTCTTCCCTTTATGGAAGTAAAACAGTAAAACATGGCAAAAATGCACAGTTTGGTCTTCCATCTTCAACTTGTTGTAAAATCTCCAAAACTCAACCAAATCACTCAATTTTTTTTTAGAATGAAGCTAGAACTGTCAGCTGTCAAATGACATAGCAATAACATAGATGCGAATGACTCTAGTACTTCCAAAAATGAACTAGTGCCATCTGTTGCAAACATGCGTCATGACTTTTCCGACAACCCAATAGTTTTGGAATCCCCTCAGAGTTTCTCAGCCTTGGCACTATTAACATCTTGGCCAGATCACTGTTTGTTATGGTGGGCGGTGGGGCGGGGGAATGCCATCTTCAGCATAGTAGGCTGTTTAGCAGCCTCACTGGTTTCTATCCACTAGATGCCAGGAGCGCCCCCCAGTCGTGACATCTGAAATGTCTGGAGATATGGACAAATATCCCTGGGGGGCAAAATCACCCCTGGTTGAGCACTGCTACCCCCTATGGAGCAAAATGACTTATTCCCCGGGAGTAGTGGAGGAAAGACCCTGACGAACTATCTATTTGTATGTAATATTATCTGTAAGTCATATCTTTTGAATTCAGGGAATCATATTATTTTTCTCGTAAATTTTTTCAAAATCATTAAAATTTAATTGTGCAGTCTCCAACTGAATTAAAAGGTAGGCTAAACACTCTCTTAAGTATGCTTAGCAACCAAATCACATAATTCTTAGGAATCACTTTAAGTAGACATTTCAACAGTTGAAAAATGGTGAGAATAGTACCTAAGAAGAGGACTAAATATTCTCCTCATATTAAAATATAATCAATCATATGTAAGAATCATGAAAAATTATCCATAAAACTATTGATAGTTCTCCTGTTTAAACAAAACACATGACAAAATACAACTAAGCTTCCTCTATTCCCACAGTTCTTAAGTTCATTTCTGCACTTTCTCACCCTCCTTTCCCTCCAAATGTAAGTTTTAGAAATGAAACCCTCCTTACTTCCGGCTTGTATTCAAAAAGGAGCTGATCTCCAGTGAGGAAGTCCTGCAGTGGGTACAGCTGCATGTTTTCACACATGTTTTCCACGTACTCCACTGGATCTGTCTGTAAAGAGGTACAATTATTTCACACCAGAAACTCCCTGTTGTTATCCTTCATTTGCCACAAAATACCAACACTTTTACTCTTTTTTTTTTTTAACAATGAACCAAAAGCTTCTGAACAGATTTAACCAGACATAATTGCTTGTTTACATGTTAAGGGCTCCACAAAGACAGGGTCTTCATCGTTTTGTCTCTACAGTGTTATTACCTAAAAGTGTTTTGTAACCATGAATCAAATTAATGTAGAAATCAAAATGTGTGATTAGATACAAGTCTTGATATAAGAAGTTATATTAACCAGTTTATTATCACAACTTAAACCTGAAAGCAGGACCACAGTTCTTTAACCTAAGAAATACAAATACTTTTCTAGAGGAAAGCAATCAATTCAAGTACTTACTGATGCACAGAATCTTAAACCAAGAGAACCAAGTGGTTCTACTCCCATATTTTGTAATGACACATACTCAGATTGATTAGGTGACTTGCCCAAGGTCACACAGTGAGAAAGTGACAGGCAAAGTAGAAACTAGGACTCAGGTCTCCTAACATAGTAGCGAACACTCTTTCCAAAATACCACAGGGCCACTCCTTTACTACACAATAGGGGTTGTTCTCTCATCTAATGGAAGACAGGAAAGAAGTGAAGTTTACTGCATTCAGAGAGGAGAAATGAGACAAGCATACAAACCAGAGACCATAGGTATATCACGTAAAAATAAGAAAAAAATAGAATAAGGAAAAAGATTTATTGTTAGCTTCTTTCCCTCCACTTCAGGAAACATTCCTTTTTTTTTTTTTAGCTGAGCTACCCTGCCACCTGTTGGCAGCTCAGCAGCATCTCAGCTCAGGCCCGGACTCGAACCGCTGTTGCTCAGAGCTCAAACTCTTGAGCGAGCTCTTAACCAACTGAGCCACTCGGCCAGCCCTAGGAAACATTCTTGAATCAATAAGCCGGCTAATCTGAGCTGCCAATTGGCGGCAGGATGGCTCAGCTAAAAAAAATAAATAAAAATAAATAAACAAACAAACCGACTAGTCACTAAAATGCTGTTATCATTTGAAATGACTCCTATTCTGTTCTAACTTTTTTTGTTTTTTGTTTTGCTTTGTTTTGTTAGCTGAGCCATCCTGCCACCTGCTGGCAACTCAGCAGCAGCTCAGCTCGGGCCGGGAATTGAACCGCTAGTTGCTCAGAGTTCACACTCTTGAGCAAGCTCTTAACCAACTGAGCCACTCATCTGGCCTCTGTTCTAACTTTTTTGATCAGTTATTTTTACCAGCCACTTATTTGTAAGTTAACTACCCTAATCAGTATGCTACAAAATTGAGTGATTCAAAATATTTCCTGTGAGAAAACACTGGCTAAAAGTAGATCTTTGGTGCCAAAGCAATGGAGAAGGTACTAGAAAGAACACTTAAATGCTATCCTTTAATTTTTTAAAAGGTATAATTCACATACCATAAAATTCACATTTTTAAAGTATACAATTAAAAATTAAAAATAAAAGGTATCTCAAAAAACTGGAAATGGAACTACCGTATGACCCAGCAATTCCACTCTTGGGTATCTATCCAGAGAAACCCAAGACACTAATTCGAAAAAAATATATGCACCCCTGTTTATTGCAGCGCTATTCACAATAGCCAAGACTTGGAAACAACTGAAATGTCCATCAGTAGATGACTGGATTAAGAAACTGTGGTACATTTATACAACAGAGTATTACTCCGCTATAAAGAAGAATGAAATCATACCATTTGCGACGATACGGATGGACCTAGAGACTATTATGTTAAGTGAAATAAGTCAGTCGGAAAAAGACAAATACCATATGATTTCACTTACATGTGGAATCTAAAAACTAAATGAACGAGACAAGTAAACAGAAATGGTCTCAGAGATATAGAGGAACAACTGATGGTTGCTATTTGGGAGAGGGTGGGGATGAGGGAGAAGGGGAAAGGATTAGACAGCATAAATGGTTAACTGCAGTATTGCCACAGGGATATGAAAGATGGTTCGAGGAATATAATTAACAATGTAAATATTTTGTAGGCTGTCAGATGGTCACATGTCTTGCTAGGGAGACCACATCATGGATCAGGTAGAGACTTGATCACTGCACTGTACACCTGAAGCTGAT
>NW_017731996.1:139316-190422 GCF_001890085.2 Hipposideros armiger
TTGTCACTTCAAGGGGTAAAAAGTATAACTATTGCACTGTGTTGTACAGCTGAAACTAATTCTAAAAAATGTGTATTTCACAATAAAAAATAAAAATAAATAAAATTAAAAAAATAAAAATAAAGGGAGTTGGCCTTTGGACAGGAGTCTGCCATCCTCCCAGAATGCCGGAATTCTGAATAAACCTGCTTTTCTTTCCACCAAATAAAATAAAATAATAAAAAATAAAGTGTTTTTAGCATATTCAGTGGTTTTTAGTGTATTCCCAAAATTGTGCAACTATCACCATTATCTAGATCCAGAACATTTTCATCACCCCAAAAGGAAACCCATACCCATTAAGCAGTTGCTCCTAATCACCCCCTCCCCTCAGCCACTGGCAACCATCAATCTGTGTTCTGTCTCTATGGATTTACCTATCCTGGATATTTCATATAAACAGAATCATAGAATATGTGACTCATGTCTGGCTTCTTTCATTTAACATGATGTTTTCAAGGTTAATCCATGTTGTAGAACGAATCAATACTTTATTTCTTTTTAATTGCTGAATAAAATTCCATAGTATGCATAGTCTACATTTTGTGTAACCATTCATTCATGGATGGACATTTGGGTTGTTTCCACTTTTTTGGCTATAATGAATAATGCTGTTATGAAACTTGCATAACAAGTTTTTGTGTGGACGTACATCATCAGGTCTCTTTGGTGTACACCTAGGTGTGGGATTGCTAGCTTATATGGGAAATCTATGTTTAACTTTTTAAGGATCTGCCAAAAAAAGGAACAATGTCCATACCAGTTTCAACTTGGTCACAGAAAACATTCAAAAAGAATTTGACTTCTAGTACCTGTTCTTGGTAATGAAACTCATTATCCTCAATTTTCTGAATCTCTTCAAAAATTCTGTGAAAAAAGATAATTACAATTAGAATACGTATTTAAATTTCTAATTAGCATCATCAGCAAGAAAAAAACAAGCATAAAAATAAACAGAGTGGCCATGTAAACCTTTAATTGGCCACATAAACCTACATTCACATGTAAAGGAACAAGAATATGAAGCCAGTAAAAGAAATTAGGCAGGAAATGCCTGAAAAAAGGATCAAGGCAGGACTAAAGCACGTCTATTAGCAGCTGAAAGGCTAAAACATGCTAGGATTGACTCCTGGCCGAATTCTAAAAAGCATATATTACCTTTTTTCTGGGCCTAGCTTCTGCAGCATTTTTAAATACTGGAAGACAGTATGAGCCACCTAAAAACAAAACTTCTGATTATACTTTTGCATAAAGTGATATCTATATTTCAAAACTCTCCCTTTTTAATTATTTACCTCATAGAAATGTTCATAACCCTCATCAGTCAATGTAATAGAAATGCTGAACACTGAGTAAGTAGAATTTTGCTCAAATCCTGTCTCACCATTTCCACCAAATAGCGCAAGCGCCCAGCACCTACAGTGAGGGGAAAAATTAATCCAATCAATATCTTGGGACTGATAATCTACAAATACATCAAATTAACAAAATAGGTTTTTTATGTAAAATTTGGGAAGTTCTGCCTTTGATGCAAACATGTTTTCCAATAATAAGTTTAAAAGCACAAATTTTAAAAGCACAAAGCCCCCCAAGGAATTGTAGTGCATGCTAGAATCACTAGAAGGAAATAATAGCCACATTTATTTGTTTAATAGAAACACTAATATATGTTGCAAAATAGTAAAACATTAACAGTTTTATGAAGCCATAGTAGTTTTTGTTGATGAGAACAACACAATATTAAAAACCTAAAATAAGGAGACAGGAAGCCAGAATAGTCTCAAATTATAATAAAATTCAGTAAGAATAAATTATGTACATCTCAAAGCTTTACTTACATTTACTGTGTAAGGCATATATGTACCCAATATCATTACTCTTTTATAATAACCCTGCCCTCTCAGCTTTCTTTAAATGCGCTAGTACACACTTACTGTTTTAAAGTACTTATTTAAATTTCTCACCTACCTTTCCATTCTTGAATTAGTGCATCGAGAAATCAATCAAGGAATTACTTGAATGTATTGGCCCTGACTCTAAAGCTATATTTCTATTATTTGGCTTGACAACTTAAACGAGTACCAAACTGCATTAGGAAATATTCTGCTAACATGGCTGCATATACTGGTCAGTCCCACGTATTTATTATGACTTATCTGCCCAATGAAGTTCTGATTAAAGTTTACCTTTTGGGTTGGGAAAGCTTAGAGATCCACAGCATTTAAATAACTAACTTCCTTACTATCAAATCTAAATTCTTGATTAGAGCTAATCATTTATGTAATTCTGGAATCTATTAGTTTATGATTTTATTTTAATTTTATGTACAACTACTTCCAACATGGGCTAAAAGGGTGCTCCCAAGGAAATACACAAACATAATATAGCCAGTAAAATAATCTACGTTATTAACGTGACTATAATTAAGCATTAGATTTGATTCTAGGCTTCCTGGCAGATAAAGCAAAGAGAAGAAAATGGATTATATAACACTTATTGTCTTTTCTTTTTGAGAGATTGCTACATGTTATTAATACTTGCTTTTTTCTAAGGTAAGAAAGAATACTGCCTTTGCCTTCATGTCCAACCAGCCAAGAGATATAATGAAGTGGCTTCACCCTTTTAAAAAAATATGAAGGTCAGAAATTTTAAAAATTAAAGTATTAAAATACACCAGAAAAATCATACTGTTAAGACAATGATATTTAAGAATATGATTATAAATTTATTCTCACATAAATTCTACTAAACATACAGTTATAACTAATTTGATATCTAGATAAAGACAGAAAACATAGTAAAATTTAACTTCTTCATCTGAAATACTGAATAAGTACAGCAATCATTCCAAAATTTAAGACTACTACTTTTTCTCTTGGACACAAAAATTACTTCTTTTTACGGTAAAGTAAAATCTTACAATTTTGTTTTACTCAAAATGAAAATAATATAGATTCTTTACCATTTTAGAAACTAATGCAATATGAATCACTCTGCCATTTGTAAAAGCTTTCAGTATTCCATCAGTCTCTGTGGTAAACTGAAATGTGCTGCTTTAAGGATCAGAAAATCTAGCATGTAGTTTTAGTTTTTCCTTTAAGTAAGTGCATGATCTTGACCGAGAAGCTCAGCCTCTCTATATTTTTCTTTTTCTCTTCACTTACCTAACTACTTACTCATAGGGTTTTTGTTTTGTTTTTTTATGAAAATGCATAACAGGTATAAAATGCTTAATTATATAATAATATATTATACTTTAATAATCTAAGTAGTTGTATATATTCTATTCAAATTGTCTTTTCCCACTGGCTTCTACTATAATTTCAAAAATGTATTCCTACCAAAACAAAAATATATAGACTTGAGTTAGGAAATCTAAACACTCTCAAATTTTAAAATTAGTTCACAGAAGTATATTCAGTAAATTCTTGAAGTCAAAATATAATATTATGATTTAAACTATGTTAAGCAATCCCCAAAGCCCACACAACAATGTTTAAAATATGAACTTGAATTATATCTGTAGTAAGACTGATGGATGAGAACAAATCAGTTAATGAATGAATCCAGTTGATTATACATTTGCATCTGAACAAAGCCAACTGTACTGTATTTGATAACTCTGGAGGGATAAATTTTTGTATAAAAAAAAAAAGGGGGTCCCCAAAAAGCTAATTTACTGGAAATTCACATATTTGGGGATACAACATCATGTTAAAACAAATAAACAGTACAAAAATTAAATAACTGGATGGAAACATACAGAAATGTTAACAGTATTTAGAAAACAGAATCATGAATGAATATTTTCTACTTTTCAGTATTTTCAAGATTTCTACAATGAACTACCTTAGTAATCAGAGGGTAAAAACAGGCTTTGTTAATTAAGAAAATAGGTAATGCCAAAAAAGGGAAGGTATATATAATTCCATTTACACAAGTAAGACATCTTTTATGTTCATTATTTTAATGTTTGAAGGATATAAAATTATTAATATTTGGCATATCTTTGAGGACAGAGACCAAGAAAAGGAGAAGCAGACTTGACTTTTTACTTAGTACCTTTCTGTCCCTTTTTTTTTAATTACAGCTGACATTTAATATTATATTAATTTCAGGTGTACATCATAGTGGTTAGACATTTATATAACTTACAAAGTGATCCCCCTGATAAGTCTAGTACCCCCCGACACCATAGTTATTATATTATTGACTATATTCCATATGCTGTACTTAACATCCCCGTGACTGTTTTGTAACTGCCAATTTGTGCTTCTCCTTTCATCCTATTTTAATGTTTTATAAGCATGTATTATTTTCATAGTAAAAATTTAAAACAAATAAAATAAGCTTTTAAATATGCATATTATACTTTTAACACTTTTGGGGACACTCTAACATAACTACTCAATCAGTACTTTTTCATATACTATCCTTGCACCAAAAGCAAGTAGACAATACATGTTCTCTGCTGTCTCACAGCAGGCATACTGTTATTAACTTTATAGGACTTGTTTGAATATTCTAACATATACTTTTTTAAAAAAGCATTTTTTACTAAGCTTAAGCAATACACAGTACTTCCTTTCCATATGCTTGTGTGTCTGTCCTCATGGTTTTGTTTCATTAGCAATGGTTTTAAAAAATAGGTTAGGGCCGCCCGAGTGGCTCAGTTGGTTAAGAGCTCGTTCAAGAGTATGAGCTCTGAGCAACAGCGGTTCGAGTCCGGGCTCAAGCTGAGCTGCTGCTGAGCTGCCAACAGGTGGCAGGATGGCTCAGCTAAAAAAAATAATAATAAAAAAAATTAAAAATAGATTAAATTTTTATCAGTTCATTACCACTTGTTTCTAATTAGAAAAGCATTTGTAGGCATTGACTGATCCTTATCTTTAAAGAATGTCTTGGCCCATGCTATACTGTTCAAATAAGATAATGATGTAAGTGTAAATGTTTCCCTAATTTGTAAAAATCTGCCCTCAGTCATTCCCACTCATAGGAGTAAGTCCTTGAGATTTATGCTGTAGTCGTATTCCAGGCTCAAAATTATTTAAATTTACTTTTGACAAGATCAAACTATAAGGTCACCATTGGCAAATGAATCATAAGAAAATATATTTTGTACTCAAAATACTCAGGGAAATAATTATAAAAGTAAGTATTCACACTAAGATACTTAATTTCAAAGGCTCAGAAAAGGTAGCTAATTATAAGTAAGCTCTAGTTTTTATAACCAAGAAGACATTAAAAGGCTTGAAAAATCCCAGACCAGTGAGGTCCAAGTCTTGTGTTTATAAATCCAGAGCCTCCAAATTTAAACCATTTAATATGCTTTAAAACTATGACTCTCAGTAACTAATGGAGTAAACTTGCCTTTGAACTCTTACCTGTAATGTTGCTGTTGAGGGGGAAGTGCCCATGTGATGGTCAGAGCATGAATTTTTCTGATTGGAACAACTAAAAAATATTTTTCAGAAGAATAGATATAAGAGTTCCTCCATAACTTTTACTATGTTACATGAATTTTTTTAATTCAATATATTTCTTCCTCCAATAAATAGGAGAAGGTTAAATACAATGCAATTATAATATATTTCAAGTTGCCAATTTTCCAATTTGAACAGTGCAATTTTTGTGAATTTCTTTTCAATTTCGATTCATAGGTAGAGAAAGCATAGATAAAAGAATTATCAAAATATTAAATGCTCCTTAGGATGGATCCCTTCTTACAAGAAAGCATACAGGACTAGGTAGGAGTCAGGAGACCCATGGTTGAAATCCATCCCTACCACCATCTTGCTATATGTGTTCTATGACCTTGAGAAAATCACTTGCATTTAAATCTTTCTGAATTTGTTTTCTTATGATATGGTAAGTGGATTAGGCTGAAGTTGCTCTAAGATTCTTCCCAGGGCTATTATTTTGTGATTCTATGATGAGAAAATCTAAAGCCAGAAAAAATACAGCTGAAAATAAGTTGTCTCTAGGAGAGTCAGCTTAAGTAGAATGGAACCAGCAGCAGATAACGGGTGTGACAAAAATTATTTATCATAGGGAGGGAAGAAGAAAGAAACTGTAAATGGGGTGAAGGAGGAGGAGGAGGGAACACTTAGGTAATTAGGAGAAAGAGAAAAAAATCTGCCATGATAAAAAGAGCAAAGAAAGAGAAATGGTGAAGAATGTTTCTGCAAAATTCAATACGGACAAATAACCATGTGATGACTCATTGGGAAGTTCTTACAAATGTAGTATTAAATGAAAAAGCAAAAGATAGACGTGTATATATCTTCAGAATCTCAATTACATTAAGAAAATATACCTACAGAAACTCAAAAGGAAATCTACCAAAATGACTTCTCTGGATGGTAAGATTTAGGGATGATTTGCAACACCCCAATTGTTTTATACTTTAAATTTTTCTTCACTTAACAAAATTGTTTTCATAATAAAGATAAAAGGAAATAATTTCCAAAGTGTTTTCCCCTCCTCTATTTTTCTCTTTTTAAAGGCAAAAAAGAGCAGAATATAGATAAAATGAAATAGGTAAGAAATAAAAACAAACAAACAAAAAAAAAACAATGAACAAAAGGGAACAAGGGAAAAACAGGGGGAAAGCATGAAACAGACCCAAGTAGCAGCAGACCAATCAATCTGCTGCTAGTTAGTAGCTAACTGGATCTCTACAGTCCATCTACTCCCTTTTCCAACCCAGCTGTACTTTCTGTTGTGTTCCCATTTTCAAAGAAAATTGGCAGCCTCAATTAAGTTTTAGAGAATGCGCTCAAGTTATTTCAAACAGTTTTAAACCTTTGGTTCACGAACCTCTATAAAGTTTGTTAAATGCTGGTGTGTCAAATGGATCCGTTAAATGGCCAAAGTTTGGTTTGGGTAACCCACTGAAAATAAAACAAATATATTAAAATTTAATTGGCAAAAGCCTTTATAAGCAGTATCTTTAGGGATACCTATACCTGACTGATAGGTATTTATAATCTATTCTACATACTCTTGGCTGAATAGCATTCTAGATATAAGTGAATAGATGGCAACAAAGCCACAAAATCCTGAACTATACAACCTATTCTTAACCTCAGTCCCAATAATTCAAACATCTTTAAAACTCACAAGAAATATAAAACAATAAATTAAAGGGATCTCTCCTCCCAATATTTTCTGTCTCAACACATTCTACTTCATTTCTTCTCCTATACAAAGCCATTTGGGAAAAAAACTTATACAAGAGATAATTTTTTTTAACTCAACAAATATATATGGAGTGATTATCAGGTAAAAAGCACTATTTTAGGCACTATGGTATTTAAAAGGCATGGACTCTCCTTCTAGACTTCCCATCTAGTTGAAGATGCCGTAATTAATTCTTCTAAAACATGGGCATTATGAATTAAATACCTAGAAGACTTCTTAACCATCTGAATAAGGAACTAAAGTTATTAATGAATGTTATTTAAGAGAATTTTTTTAAATGCTTATGAGGGATTGACAGGACCTAATGAATTGACAGGACCCTCTATTCAATATACATTTGATTTTACTAAAAAGTTTCAGTGAAACAAGTTTCAATCTGCCACTTGACTTTTCTATAGCTCATACTAATTTCTTAGTAAAAACAAAAAACAAAAATAAACAAATAAAACAACCCTGCAACTTTGGCATGGCTTTCATTATCTTTTCATACATAAAAAGTACTGCTAATTATCAGTGGAAATTAACATAAAGCCAAGAAAATAATAAATAATCAGTTGTTACTACAAATTATTTTAACATTTTAAAGTTTTCTTTCATAAATTTAAAATAAATTATGTCTTGGAACGAAGAAATGGAAAAAGTCTAGCTTACTCACCTGATACAAGAAAAAAAACTGATTTCATTTATTTTACAAAAAATGTGAACTGCTAGAAGTGGGAAAAAGACTTAATTGCTTCAGAATTAAAATTTTTATATTTTTTGTAACAATAAAGTATCTTTTAAATATTTGTATTATTTTGATGAATTTGAGGTACACAAAAAAATAGCTTTCTGTACTGGAACCATACTATATACAATTTCTAATAAAAGATAATTTGGTTCAACTATATGAAATTGACTTTTCAGAGAGTATGCAAAGTCAATCATCATCTACAAGATTATTTCTTTTATGGGGAAAAGCATTCCAAGTTTCAAACAAATGACTTAAAAAACAAACTTTCAAAATACAATTTGTTTTCAGGAAGGGGATACAAGTATATATATATATATTCTGCCTCTCAAAAACAATACTTGCTTTCATATCACAGTTTCACTCTCTACAGTAACAGAAAAGCTCTGAATAAATATAAAAAGAGACATAAATTCTTCAGAATTACCCCTTACTACAAATTTACAAGCTTATAAATTTTGAATTACAGCAACTACAGAAATGTGGGTTCTGATTTAGTTTTCCCACTCAAAAGCTGTGCAATCTTGCTAAACCACTTTAGGTCTTAATCACCTGTTTAAAAAACAAACCAAAAGAAAAAAACCTTTGGGACTTATACAAGAGGATAAGACCTCTTTAAAAACGTATGATTAATGAAAATAAATGTCTTACTTGTTTGGTATCTGAGAGAAGATTTCAGTCACCCACTTTTCCAAAGTATCCAGTGTTTCTTGGGGAGAGGGCAGGAAGGAAACAGGAAAGTGCAATGTTGTTATTGAAGGCAGAAATGCAATTAGATTTCTCACAGATCTTTAACTATAAAACAAAGGGATACTTTAATCCTGGGCATTGCCTGCCAGTAATAAGTAACAAAAAATAACAATAGTTAAGAAAACCTTAAGACACATATATTTTTGTTAGAATCCTTTATTTCTCCAAGGTAAAGTTAGAAAAAGCACACAATAAAAAATAAAAAATAATAAAAAAAAAATATATATATATATATATATATATATATATATATATTTTTTTTTATCATTAGGCTAGTGTGAAGGGCCAAGAGATAAGAATATACCAACCATCCTCTAGGAAGTTTTCTCTCAATTAATCCATACTACACTTACCCTTCTTCTTGGCATCTCATGAGTACTTTTATACTCCATTTATTTTACATTAACTTACACTTGCTGAGGTTTTAATCCATAAGTCTTCTTCTTAGGTTCCATATATATATATATATATATATATATATATATATATATATATATATATATATAAATATATAATTTCTTAGGTTCCATATATATATATATATAAAATTTCTATATATAAATGATTTCTATATATATGAATTATATATATATGATTTCTACTTTTAATTCTTTGCTTATTTCATAAGAAATTATTTTGAAATTTCTACTAAAACAGGAGATCTAAATGAAAAAGGAAACCTTTTAGCTTTATCCCAGTGACTCAGTACTATCACTGGATAGTGTTTGTTAATTCAACCAGAAACATGAGTTTCACTAGTTCTCAAATGAAATGACCCAAGATATAAAACACAAGATGTAAATTACACTCATCAAGTTCTGAATTTATTCTATACTACTTACAGAAATATTTAACTTTTAAACAGTATAATAAATGCAAAATCTCCAAAATCAATTGAGTCTAGATAGTACAAGGTAAATTTGCAACAATCATTAATATGCTCTTATATTTGTCATCACAAAGGAAGAGAACGCAAAAGAAACAATACCTAGCTGAAGAAAAATGTGTGTTCATGACAGATTTAGAAACAATAATTAATTAAAAACTATAGGGCCGGCCAAGTGGCGCGATGGTTAAGAACTCGCTTGGGATGCCAGAGGGCCCCGGTTCGGATCCCACATATGAGGGCCAGTGACACTGCCCTCCTCAGCTAAGATGCTGAACAACAGCTCAACCTGGAGCTGGGCTGCCATGAGTCGCCGGTGACGGCGTAGGCTGCAGTCCCTGTGGCAGTGGGTTGCCATGGGCTACCATGTGTAGCCAGCAGCCAGCGTGAGCGGCCAGCAGCCGCAGTGAGCGGCCGTCCAGAAGCCGGCGACTAATCTGCCTCGCCCGGGAAGAGCGCAATGATGGTGCCAACTTGGGCCAGTGAAGCAACATCCTCCACAACTAGATTGAAGAACAACAAAAAAAAAACACGACAGCAACTTGTCTGTTCCCCTTCCCCCAATTCCCCAGCACTGTTCCCATCCCCCCAATTCCCAATAAAAATCTTAAAAAAAAAAAAAAAAATTAAAAACTATAAATTAATATTACATACTGAATATGAAATTGCCTATTCTAAGCAAATGTTGTAAAAAGTATCTAAATGCCCATTTCTACCACACCATATTCATAACTTTACATTCAAGTCAAATTTAGTGGACTAATTTTGATCCTAAAAATGTTTTATACTTAAGTGCTAAGTCGGCTCTGATCTTAATTTTGATAATGAAAGAGCAAAATTTTGTAAAGAACAGACTCATATTAAGATGAGAGGATTAGGGGCCAGCTGAGTGGTGTGTTGGTTAAGACCTGGCTTGGGACGCCAGCTCTGAGCAGCAGGGCCCTGGTTCAGATCCCACATGGGGGCCAGTGACACTGTCCTCTATAGCTAAGATGGTGAACAACAGCTCGACCTGCAGCTGGGCTGCCGTGAGTCGCCAGCGACGGCATAGGCTGCAGTGAAGCTGCAGTGGGCTGCCATAAGCTACCATGAGTGGCTGGCAGCCTGCGCGAGCTGCCAAGAGCCGCTGTGAGCAGCCATCCAGTGGCCGGTGACTGATCTGCCTCACCCGGGAAGAACGCAATGATAATACCAACATGGGCCAGTGAAGCAACATCCTCCACAATTAGACTGAAGAACAAAATGACAGCAACTTATCTGTTCCCCTTCCTCAATTCCCCAATGCTGTTACCCTACCCCAATTCCCTAATAAAAATTTTTAAAAATCTAACGACAACAAAAAAAAAGATGAGAGGGTTAGTTTTGAAAAAGAAAATATGCAAACTATAAGGTATGTCAAAAGGAATAGTTTAGCAATTTATTAACTTTGAAAAACAGATTAAGTTGATTGAAATGTAAAAGAAAACAAAAGAAAGCTACCATGATATCTTAAATGAGAAAAAGTTAACACAAGTTACTGAAGATAATGATAAAAGGTGGAAAAAAATAAAGGTACTGATCAGTATTTTACATTTAAGATACTTCTACCAGCATCACCATGATGGAATTCAATTAATAATGCCATTTTAGTAGACCCTATATAAGGATGAAAGACAGACACCTTCCCCTGTAAGGGTTTATAATCAATATCGATTAAATGCAAAACGAGAGAGAAGAGGCAGCAGCTGAATGTAACTTAACAGATGAATTTATGACCTATTAGTACATTAGTATACTCAAAGACTAGCTTAGAGATAAGACCTGTATCTATAAGAAAGAAAAAAACATTTGCCTGAGAATCAGATGATTTTGTGCTTCCCTGAGCTTTTGACCTCTCCGAATTCTGATTTCCTTTAGTTCATATTAGGATCACACACTAAAGTAATTAACAGTACACTGCAACACTGATCAAGGCAAACAAATCCTAAGAAAGTACTACTTTAGAGTAATTCTGAGGGACATAGTAGGTAATGATACCTTTGGACTGAACCACTAAAGTCATGTAATCAGCAGAGTAGTAATGCATCCAGAATTCTCTTAGTCTAGCATGTGTATCAATATTATTCTTTTTTGGCTCATGTTTGAGAGTCTCAGCATTTCCTATAAAAAGATGAAAAAGATTATAGATATAACAAAGTTTACTGTATTAAAAGTCTCTATACCAACAATGCATGCTCTGCTACTATATATAATTAATAAAATAAGCTAAGTGATTCAAGAATATTGAATTGGTGTGTAATAATAAAAATAACAATATCAATAAAACAAAAATTCCCAAGAAACAATTTCAAAGTCTCTTTTAACACGTAAGAAATTAATCTCTAGTTGGTAAAACCTTAGCAACAATTGCCTTACACTTCCTTTCTTAATAATTAGTCTGCTATTCAATTCAGGATTTATCTCTTATTTTAATAATATTCTGCATAATTCTTAAAAATAAACCACATAAAGCAAAGATTCCATATAAAATGTATATAACTGTACAATATATTCAGGGAAGCAAAACATCCTCTGAATGAACTCCTATTTAAATCAGTTCATCCCAGATTCCACTCTTTGGTCAAGAGGATTAATATGAGTCTATAACTGATCCTAACACTAAGAAAAAGCCTTTATGAAAAACAGATACCATTTAAGCAGCTTACCAGTTAAACAAAATTAGGTCACAGCTCAAAAACTATTAGAGAAATCATTGCTGAATCTCTGTTGATGAATGGAAATGTCAGGTTGGGGTAGAACACAGACTTTATAATCAAATAAACAGAGGTTCAAATCCCACATCCACCAGTGTGTGATTTAAGCAAATTAAATAACTTCCCTTAGCCTGTTTAACTTCAAATGGAGATGATAATGATACCCAGCTCATAACATTGTTATGATGATGAATGAGATAATTCATGTAGTGTTAGCAGAGTATCTGACACCCAGAAAGCATTCACAAAATGTTAGGTGCTATTCTTGATATATTCACTGTTAGAGAACCAAATATAGGCATTATATTTGAAAAGCTACCTACCTACCCTAAAAGGTAAAAGGTACCTAGCTACTCTACCTTTTACATTACCTACCTTTACCCCACAATTTTCCATTTTTTATCAACTTTTTATATTCTCAATCTTCCTTAACTAGAAAATATGAAATAAGATGAAGTATTTAGTATCTTACCCCAAAAAAATTTCCCCATAGGATGTCCAGGTCTAGCAAGGCTTCCAAACAACATTTCCTTTCTGTTTGCATCAGAGGGTCTTGCAAGCTGATATTCTGTCAGTTTTAAAGAAACACTTTTAATAAAATGAAATTCACTATCTGCTTTATTATCTGGAAATTCAAGCTTACAGAAATGAAATTTAAAACGTAACAAAAATTAATTTTATGAATCATGTGTTATAAGACTGAAGTGGGGAACTCAAGGATCTAGGCCAGGCTCTATGACTTAAAATATTCTATAATTTTGTGTAATCAGTTCACCTGGCTAGAGGTTTTCCCTTATTTTCAAATAAAACAAGGTAGTTAATGATCTGAAGGTTTCAACTCTAGGATGATAGGCCCAAGATTTTACTGATGAAAGTGCTAATGAAATGCTAAATCAAATTCTTTATTATCTGGGAACTTTGTCATATATACCGTTTAAATTTCCTGCAAAAGACTATATGGTAAGAAAGTATTAATGGTTTAGAACAATCACTGAAGTCAGAAATATCTTGGCTAGAATCCACATTGACATTTACTAAGCTGTACAACCTTGAGGAAGTTATCTGAACTTCCCTGATTTTATTTCTGCTTCTATAAAATGGGTACCTAGTTCATAGGATTCTTACAAGGCTGAAATAAGATAGATATATTTCTTTAACAAATATTTACTGAACATCTACTATGTGGCAGGTATTACTACTGAACTTGTTGCTGGAGATAGAAAAACATGAATGAGACAAGAATGATATAAGAAAGACCTGAACATCACTTCTGAACAGAAGAAAATAATAACTGATTACCGAGCTTTCAAAACTGGTTCATGAATACTAATGTAGTTTATTACACCAATTAAAATTTAAGAGCTTGGGCCAGCCAAGTGGCTCAGTTGGTTAAGAGCTCGCTCAAGAGTGCAAGCTCTGAGCAACAGCGGTTCGATGCCCTGCCCGAGCTGAGCTGCCGCTGAGCTGCCAACAGGTGGCAGGATGGCTCAGCTAAAAAAAAAAAAAAAATTATGCGCTTTCCCCATCTCCCTGAACTCAAGTGAATTCTTCATATTCAGAAGGTTAAATGACTAATAACATATACCTAGCTATTTATATCAGATCATAAATTGAAATATAGGTCTCTCGTCATCCAAAACAAACAAAAACAAAAAACACAGCTTTTAGCTTAAGTTCATCTTAATCCAAAACTACTTATTGTATGCGTATGTGTATATGTATATATCATATATCACATATGTATATGTGTGTCTCTATTTCTTTATAATATTTCAAAATATAATAAAATACCAGGGGTGCCAAAAATATCTATTCACATTTTAAGAGATGATAACATTTTGATTAATGTTGCTCAAGCAGTAGTTGGCCATAATCAGAAGTGTCTGGACACTGATGATAACCACTCTGAGCATCTCTTGTAATTGCAGAAGTCAAATGTGACTTGTATTCATCTTTTGTTATCAGTATACATTAATACAGTATTTTCCTTTCTTAAAATGTGTTTTCAGGGTCAGCCGAGTGGCACATTGGTTAAGAGCTGGCTTGGGACGCCAGAGGGCCCCAGTTCAGATCCCACATATGAGGGCCAGTGACACTGCCCTCTACAACTAACATGCTGAACAACAGCTCAACCTGGAGTTGCTGGCGACAGTGTAGGCTGCAGCCACTGCTGCAGTGGGTTGCCATGGGCTACCATGTGTAGCCAGCAGCCAGCGTGAGCAGCCAGCAGCCATCGTGAGCGGCCATCCAGGAGCCTGCAACTGATCTGCCTCGCCCTGTATTAGCTTTAAGAATTAGACTCCTGACCTGCAAGTTAAGTCACTATTATAAAACCCTCAAAAAACAAAGGCTGCAAAAAACAAAAATCTACCATCCTTTTGATTTTATTTCAAATCTATACTGAATTATACATTTTTAACGGCTTCAGGAATAAACATGACACATCTATTTCAATTTAGCCCTTTATGATATTAAAGATAAAATGGTCTAGGGGGCGGCCAGTTAGCTCAGTTGGTTAGAGAGCACAGTGCTCATAACACCAAGGTTGCCGGTTCAATCCCCGCATGGGCCACTGAAGCTGCGCCCTCCACAACTAGATTGAAACAACTACTTGACTTGGAGCTGATGGATCCTAGAAAAACATTGTTCCCCAATTAAAAAAAAAAGGGCGTTTAAAAAAAAAAAAGATAAAATGATCTAGTGATAAAGGATGATAAATGTGCTAAATCACTGGTTCAATAAAGGAAAAAGTGGTAAGGCATATGTTACCACTTCTCTTACCACTATCAACAGCTTCAACCTCCCGGTCAATTGCATCTCTGATCATTAGTGGATGGATGAAGAACTGTGCCCATCTAAAAGAAAAAACCAAAAACCTGGCATTTCTGTTTTTGTTCAGGAAAGCTTTTCATCAGTCAACATCTTACTTTGTAATTAAGAAATTTTACTAAGTTGGAGATTTAGTTCATAATCATGTATATGTAAAGTCTAAACAGTATTCTGCACATTTATATTTTAGTCTACAAACTACTTTTTTCATTATTAAATATAACACACAGAAAAGTATATAAAACATAAATATACAGATTAATGCATAACTATAAGGTCAATACCTGAGTGGCCACCACCCAGGCCAAGAAACAAACTACCGTCAGAACTCTAGAAGCACCCAACACCTACCTTACTCTCAGAGTTAACACTCTAAATGTTATGGTAATCACTTCTCTGCTTTTCTTCATAGTTTTAGCAACCATATATGTATTTCTAGACCAGTATTTCTTGACGATTTTTTTTTTCCATTATCAACCCTAAGGAGACTTTTCAGAAATTTTCTCCTAATCACGCCACTATGAAATTTTAATACCACAGATACATGGTCTGCTTATATACTGTATGTGTATCTGTGGTTTTATATATAAAAAGCGATAAGCTTACTCTTTTTATTCAATGCATGGTTACAAATAATTAAAATTCTTAAGTTAAAAAAATTTGAAAGGCTAGTAATAGTTCACTAAATTTTATAACTGTAATTGTTATTTAATGTAACTTACTTACATAAATCGTGATGTATCAAATTATATATGCAAATTACCATTTATATAATGCAATACAATCAAATTTTTAAAAATTAGTTTTCCCAGCAAAAGTAAAATGATGGAAAAAATTAACTTCCTACAATATTTTGTTAACTTTTAACTTTTGCTTGAGCTGAGAAGAAACTTTTAACTAGCTACTACTAGACATTCATTAAGATATTGTCAACATTTTTTCTTTTCAGTACTTGGTATAACTGATGGGTTGAGTAACTTTTGATGAATTAAATTAAAAAATAGAATATTTGTATTTAATTCTAAAAACTAAAGTCACATACAAAAGCAAGGAGGATCAAACACAAACAACATCCACAAGGTAGCCAATGGCAACCAACTGGCACAAGTAGACCACCTGTAGTGATGACTTCAAAGTAAAGTAATCATTTGAAAGTCCTCCAGTCATCTATCCACCATAGTTTTATAGCACTGACCTTGCATACATTTCCATGAACTCAATGTCAGTGTAAAGTATACTGGTAAAGGTAACTACATTGATAAATATAAAAGATAGTATATACTTTTTGTAATTTTTTTCTATCTAATTTAAAAGACAACTGACTGTATAAAGCAAAAATTAAAAATATGTGTTGATAGGCATATAATGTATAAAGACAAAATTTGTATGGCAATAATAGCACAAAGGAGGGGAGAAAGAACAGGTAAATAAAAGCGAAGTTTTTATGTACTACTGAAACTAAGTTGGTATTCAAAATGGATTATTATAAATTCAGGTGTTAGTTAATAACAAAACTATAGTAAAAGAAATGAAAAGGGAATTAAAATGGTACACTAGAAAATATATTTTTAACAAAAAGTCAGCAATGGAAGAATAGAGGGGAAGACATAAGACTTATAGAAAATAGCAAAGGCAAACATAAATTCTACCTTATCAGTAATTAAATTAAATATGAATGGATTAAGCATTCCAATTAAAAGACAGATATTGGCAGAATAGGTAGAGAAACAATTCAACTATATATGCTGTCTACAAGAGACACACTTTAGATTATAAACACCAAAAAACACTAATAAAAGGATGAAAAAAGATATACCATGCAAACAGTAATTATTTCATGTGGATTTGAGTGTCCTTTTATTTCAGTCTAAAGGACTCTATTTAATATCATGTAGAGAAGATCTGCTAGTAGCAAACAGTTTTTCATTTATCTGAGAACATCTTAATTTCTCCATTTAGAAGAATATTTTTGGTGGATATAGAATTCTTGGTTTATAATCTTTTTCTTTCAGCATTTTGAATGTGTCATACCATTGCCTTCTTGCCTCCATAGTTTCTGATGGGAAATCAGCTGTTTACCTTACTGAGATTACCTTGTATGAGAAATGATTTTGCCCTTTTACCTGGCAAAGATTTTCTATATTTGGCTGTCTGTAGTATCACTAAGCTTTTCTACATGTGGATTTATTTTCATGTATACTTTTAGATTTTTTAGACTTCTTTAACCTGTGATTTGATACTGCTGAAAATTTCCAGTGATCAACCCTTCAAATATTGTATCTACTCCATTTTAATCTCTCCTTTTCCTTCTAGGATACCAAGTATATATATATATATATATATATATATATATATATATATCAAATATTTTTGCTCTATTCTCTATGCCTCCTTTCCTTTTTTCTGTTATTTTTCATCTTTTTTTCTCTTTATACTACATTTTGAGATTTCTTTTGGCCTGTCTTCTGGTTTACCAATTCTATCTTCAGCTATATCTACTCTTTTCTTAAACCTGACTATTCGGTTTTCAATTTCAATTATCATATCTCATCTCAAGATGTTTTTTGTGGTTTTTTAAAAATCTTATAGGTCACATGTTATAGTTTCCTATTTCTTGCAAACTATATTTAAACTTCTCCTATTTCTTTAAAAACAGAAAGTATAATCATTTTTAGAATATGTGTCTAATCATTCCAATATATAAGATTTCTAAGGCATTAGAAATCTTTTTCTGTTATCCTCATTCATATTGTCTTGTTTTCTTGTGTGCCAGCTTATGTTTGACTGAATGCTGGTCATTTAACTTGAAAAACTACTTATAGGAACAATGTAAGGCCTAGAATGAATGCATTTTCCTCTAGAGAGGATTAGTGTTTGCTTCTCTTGGGCATCTAAGAACATTATCACTTCTGGACCATGTTAAATCACAACCAAGGCTTGAGGTTCACCAGAAGATTCAGGAATTCTGAATGTAGGCTATAATTCCTCAAGATGGCTAATTCATTTCCTCAACCTAAGGTTGAAGTCTCTTGGAGTACCAGCTTATTATGAGGAGGGTCTCCTGTTAGATATTCCACTTTGTAGATGTCCTGGGCTTTGATGTTTCTTGCCCTCACCCTGAAATACTTATAAAACAAAGTTCAAATTTATTGAAATTTGAAAATGGCACCAGGGCAGAAGCAGCTTCCATCCTCATTTACTTACTAGAGTAAAAATTTAGTCATTTCCTCAACTTTTACTTAAATGATCCAAGATACCGATAAAAATGTGACCTGTTTGAGGGAATTGGATTTTATTAACCTATAAGAAATACCATCATGGGCCAGTCGAGTGGCGCATTGATTAAGAGCTAGCTTGGGATGCCAAAGGGCCCCGGTTCGGATCCCACATATGAGGGCCAGTGACACTGCCCTCTACAGCTAAGATGCTGAACAACAGCTCAACCTGGAGCTGGGCTGCCGTGAGTCGCCAGCAACGCCGTAGGCTGCAGCCCCTGCGGCAGTGGGTTGCCATGGGCTACCGTGTGAAGCCAGCAGCCAGCATGAGCGACCAGCAGCCGCAGTGAGCGGCCATCCAGAAGCCGGCGACTGATCTGCCTCTCCCAGGAAGAGGGCAATGATGGTGCCAACTTGGGCTAGTGAAGCAACGTATGAAGAACAAAATGACAGCAACTTGTTTGTTCCCCTTCCCCCAATTCCCCAGTGCTGTTCCCATCCCCCAATTCCCCAATTTTAAAAAAAAAATCTTTAAAAAAAAAGAAATACCATCATTTACTCCATGCTATATGAGTCCTTTGCAAATGTTCCAAAGACTTTTTATTCCTTACTAACTATATAAGTATGCTATTATCATATTTATTATAGTACATGAAATACTTATGCTCTATCACTATTTGTGGCACAAATTCATGATTTGAAATTCTTATTAATTTCTCTTATCAGTCCAGTAGCATTTTTTTTTTTTAGTAGAAATAAATGCGTAAATATCTTCTGATCTCCCAAAGCCACCCTTAAATCAAAAGTGTAAGAACTGGGCTGGCCAAGTGGCGCATTGGTTAAGAGTTGGCTTGGGACGCCAGCTCTGAGCAGCAGGGCCCCGGTTCAGATCCCCACATTAGGACCAGTGATGCTGTGACCTCTACAGCTAAGAGGTTGAGGTGAACAACAGCTCAACCTGGAGCTGGTCTGCCGTGAGTCACCGGCGACAGCGTGGACTGCAGCCCCTGCTACAATGGGCTGCCATAAGCTACCATGTGTGGCTGGCAGCCAGCATGAGCGGCCAGCAGCCCGTGTGAGCTGCCAAGAGCCGCCGTGAGCGGCCGTCCAGAGGCCGGCGACTGATCTGCCTCACCCAGAGAGAGTGCAGTGATAATACCAACATGGGCCAGTGAAGTGACGTCCTCCACAACTAGACTGAAGAACAAAAGGACAGCAACTTGTCTGTTCCCTTTCCCCCGATTCCCCAGCGCAGTTCCCCTCCCTCAATTCCTCAATAAAATCTTAAAAAAAAACAAAAAACAGCTATAAAATAGTTCATTGAACACAGGCAGACAGAGCCATATTATAGGTTAGTGAAGAAAAACCACCATTTTGTATCCTATTATAAATAATGTTATCAAAGTAATTATGTCCCTTTCAATGGGATTTTTGGCATTGTATTTGGAAAAAAGTTGTTAATTTAGGGGTTTGGAAACACATTAAATATTTATTCCATTGATAATGGCATATGCTTTCAACTTCTAGGAATTTACCCAAAAGAGTTCTCCAGGTCAAATTAATCTTTTAAGGGATGAGGCAATTTCTTTAAGAAAACAAGGTCTTTGCCAAGTTTTGAGTTTTTCTGATCATTTCTGTTTTGATTTTATAGTAATTTTTTTCTATAAGGAAACGTATTAATTCATCGACAAATGCCTTGTATATATCAAATTCTTGATGCAGGAGATATCTCAACAAAAATAGACCAATATCTCTGCCTTCAAGAGGTTTCATTATACTTTTCAAATCTGAAGTCATATCTAATATGATATGGAAAAGTCTACTAATGTACCGATATAAACTTTTTGGAAAACAATTTTTCAGTGAATATCAAAAGCTTTACAAAAAAAGCCTGAAAAATAAACATTCAAATATACTCAGCAATTTCACTTACTAGATCTTTAGTCTAACGCTCTCCCAACTGAGCTATTTCGGCTGCTTCACTTATTAGAACTTAAGAGAAATAATTAAGGATGTACATAAGGATTAGGATTATATTACCATACTAGAAAACTGGAAACAACTCAACTATCTAGTAATATGTAACTGGTTGAACAGATTATGGTACTTCTGTACAGTGTAAATAATACACAATCACTTAAAATCATGTTTTATAAATTATATATGTAAAAATGATATATCTTATTTAAAAACATAAAAGGATATGAACAATATGATCCCAGATATAGCAAAAAGTATAGATGGTTATATACCAATACATTAACCATAGTTATCTCTAGATTATAAAATTAAGGAACAATCTTATCCTTTTTTTTGCTTCTCTGTTTTTCCACACTTTCTACTAAATTAGAAAGACTAATTGCAATAATGAATGAATAGTGAATACAATACTTACAAAACTCAAAAGATGTTTAAGGGTTTCAGTTTAATCTTTAATACAAAAACTAAGTATTACAGACTAAGAGCCAAGGTGTATTTAATAATAGTTTACTCTTTTCTTCAAATAAAGTGTTGTGACAATTCTACAGACTTACAGTACTGCTTGAAAAGAAATACCATAGAACAATGTCCAATATTTCAATTTTTAAGGTGTCATTAGATAATTAAAATAAAAACACATTTTGAGTTAATTACCTATCCAGGGCTTCCTTGAAGTATTTTCTCTGGACATCAAACTGAAAGACGGTACGTTCACAATCAGTTGAAGCATTATCACTACCCCCATGTTTCTTCAGGAAGGCATCAAACCCATTCTCATCCGGGTATTTCAAACTACCCATAAATACCACTAAGTGGAAAAAACACAAAGCACACAACACAAAGATATAGACAATGTTTTTATTATCAATTATGAAATTTCTCATATGCAAAAAGAAATAAGAAGAGAATATACCAACACACTAACAATGGTTATGTCTGGATAGTATTTACTTTCTTCCTTACACTTCTGTTTTCAAATTTTCTATAATGCTCATATATTACTTTTATACTCAAAAACTAAACATTTTATTCTTAAAGAAAAAAGGAATATATAATTTATTTGTAAATAAGTTAAAATGTAAACATAAGGGTACATGCAGATTAACTATTACTATAAAAACTCATAAGGTGAGATGTTCACCCTCAAATAGCTTAGAAAATCAGAATGTAAAAAATGAGTAATTCAGGAAAACAAATACTTTAGACATTTATAACTGCATAGCATCCACACAGGTTTTAGTTAGATACATTCATAATTAAATTGAATATTTTCTATTTTGTTTTATATTAATCATGCCTTTTTATTTTCTGTATTTCTAATGCTGTGACATCTTGGAGCCTGGCTAATCTTGGAAGAGACTGCCCCACCAAAGGCTATAGCCTCAATTCCTAGAGATTGGCAACTGTCGCCTGATCTGTTGGCCCTACCATATGTGAATAATAATAAAATCTACATTTTCAAATAGTTTTCTAAACAATTTCATTCTAATTCTCAAAACAAGTATATTCAAGAAAATTAAAATTAAGTCTTCACCTATGATCTGCATAAAGATTTTTTCTTAGTCTTTTCTCTTGTTACACATATACTTCAATCAAAGCAGTTAGTTATCTTTGAAATCAAGACATACAAATTTGGAGGAAAAAAATATATCATTTGGGGAATGATATTTTACAAAGATCTTACTGTGCTCCAAAAAGTGTGCCAGCCCAGGCAGGTCATCCGGATCAGCAAAACTCCCAACTCCAACACAAAGGGCCGCTGCAGACTGGAGTAAACAAAACATATACAAATAATGAGTTAATCCTAAAGGAATAATATTGTCATCTCATCTTAAAGATTCACTTGGAGATGGATGTTTTCCAATAGGAAGTAACAAAATTCTTTCTCTGATAATCAGGAGGAGCAGCAAAGTGAAACTCACCAGAAATGGGTCAGTTTCACCCTGCTGCTTCTCCTCTTCCCATCCTGACAAATGCTGAACAGGTGCAGACCTAAGGGAAAAAGCAGAAACAGACAGAGAAAAAGCAAAGAGGGACTGGCCAGCCCACCCAAATATCATTTTGTGTCAGCATTTCAGAGTTCTGAACCAAGAATGTTTCCTGATTTACTAGATTTTGGCAATCTACAGAATAATGTATCTCGGTAGATTATCTCTAAAGATCTGTGAGCAATCAGAGGCTCTGTGTTCAGTAACTCAATACTAGATGAAAAATTTCTCAATATTTTGTGTTTCTTAACACTTCTCAAAGACTCAAAAAAAAATTTATTAAAACTCAGAAAAATTTGTTTTTATTAAAATAGGATGTAAAATAACATGTCAGGAAACATCTAACAAAGATAAATAAATGATTAAAAAAGAAAATCTTAAGCTATTAGAACACTATACGACTAAACTTTAAAGAGGTTTTTTAGTTCTTCATTTCTTACTCAAGATATACAGAACAGTACTTATCAGCACATGTTCTCCCAATAGCTTGGGGAAATCAGAGTTTTTAAGAAAATAGATGGCCAAGAGGAACACCAAACTCTGCACTTCTTTAAAATGATTAGAGCATACCATATGTCATTATAAGTTAAAAGACACAAAGAAAGGAGAGGAAAACAGTCACTTTAAATCCTTGAGGATAAGAAGTTGAATTATTAACATTCCCAAATTTTACAAATGTCAATTTTAAAGGGCTAACACATTTGGTGACACAGATTGTTTTGATAAATGGTTACCCTCTTAGAAAGAGAGCCTTTAAAAATTAGTATGTAGCTGGTATAAAGTTAACCATTTGTCAGAAAACAAAAGTATGTTTTCAGAAGAACCAAAGAGCCTCACTTAAAACTATATATCCTATTTTGAAGACTTAAGCACATACGCTTAGTTAAAATATGGGGAAATATCCATGTCTTCAAACCACAGTCTAACCTGTTCTATGATGTTTAATAGATGCCTAACCTGCTTTCAGCTCCAACTACCCCATAAAGATTTCTTGTCTCGACCAGCAGGGTTGAAGATATTTTTGTATTAGTTGACTTAAACCACAGTCTATCACTCAGCTTTGACCACAGCAATAACAGGCTCTGCGACTGTTAGAAAAGAAATTCATACTTGAGAACTAACTACTCAATAAATTCATAACTGAGAAATTCATATTTGAGAATTGACTTAGGAAAGCCCTGAACAAATCATCATTTGGTATATATCATAAATTTCAATCTTGTTACTTTATCAAACCTATCAGTCAGATCAAGAACAACTTTTTGGGAGGAGGAAAATGGAGTGGGATAAAGATGATGACATGGAAAAGTAGTTAACTTCTTAATTAGGTAAATGTTCTCCAAACACCTCAAAATGTTTTTCTTCCCACTTCCATTATTAATTCTCATATTTACCTTAAATAAGGTTCATATTTTTCAAATAAAAATTAAATCATAGAACCACTGCAAAACCCTATGCTACTCTTAAGGCATCTCTTCTCTTGACTACTTTATTTCTCTTTTGCAGACACTTTTTCATTCAATGAATATAAACTATCTTCCATTGTTACAATCATGTGATCATTCCTTTCAGTGGTAATACCTATTGCATCTGAATTGAAACAATTTGATCTCCTCTTTAAAATGCATTAGGTTCCTCCATTCCTTTGCAATATAATCAAGAAAATTAGCTATCAATATCTTATAAAGAATATATCGTGCGGACTTCTCAGAAAAGGCAGCATGTAAGCCAGTTTTAATGGTCATTAGAATCTGACCTTGCTGCTTCTAAAAGAGGTAAACATTTAGAGTTTTATCCACCTAAGCAAAATGAAAAGGGGTGCCAAAAATACTGGATGCACATCCCCGTTTGTCTAAGGGGTGCACAATTACTGTATAAAAATCTAAGGTATTTCATTATATCTTGACAGTAAATTGGCTGTCAAGACAATTTTTTAATTTAACCCTAGATTTTTGCTTATCAATTGATTAGAAGATATAAATATCAATTGATAGAAGATATAAAGAAGTCCAAAGCACAAGAAAAGCCACTAGCAGATAGATAGATATAGAAATTTATAGATAGGAACTGTTCAGTTACAAAGTTATCACACAATCAGTCTTAAAGCTAAAATGGACCTTAAAAATTATGTAATCTAATCCTGTTTTAGAAATGAGAAAATGAAAAGGCCTACAATCATCCAGAAAGAGAGGGACAGAGCCAGAATTAGAATTCAGGTTTCCTGACTGTCAGTGCTTTCCACTCTGTGACTTTTATACTTTCTTCCTTTCTATTATTGTTCTATTTGGAAGTATGAGACATATTTTGGAATTATGAGATCTATTTTAAATTAAAAATGAATTTATTAATTCCCAATTCATTTATAAAAACCTTGGTATAGACTATCAACTGGATACATACGAGTATGCATTTTTCCCCAGTATTTTGGTTTTCATTCCTACAGCTTTCCAAGCTAAAACCACCTGGCTTATCATGCTACCCAAAACAGCCATCACTCATAATCTGAATAGCAAGGGGCAAATAGCTTCTTAAAAACACAATTCAATCTCCCCACCAATTTAGTGGAAGAACTGGCACAATCTTCTTTAAAAAATAATTTTTCAGGGCTGGCCAAGTGGCTCAGTTGGTTAAGAGCTCGCTCAAGAGTTTGAGCTCTGAGCAACAGCGGTTCGATGCCCGGCCCCAGCTGAGCAGCCACTGAGCTGCCAACCGGTGGTAGGATGGCTCAGCTTAAATAACAACAACAACAAAATAATAATAATAATAATAATAATAATAATAATATTTCCAGGAAGAGTGACTATCAAAGGATTTATTTAAAACCTATCTCACAACTTCACATTTTTGAGGACTGACCGCTTTACAGCATAATACATTTGACATCTAGATTTTACTCTTAATAATCTGAACTTTAATTCGTTTGTATGTGGAATGTACCATGTTAAATGTATTAGTAATATTCAAGAAACTAGCTTCAACAAATATTTGCCGACCAATTCCACAGTAATGCCTCCAAAATATTATCCTCTAATATAGTTACTCCCCCCTGTAAAATGGAGGTATTCTTCCAAAGATATCCAGAGAGGGAAATTCTCCTTATTAGCCCTATTTATCTATTCATTGATTGTTATTATATGTTCACTAACTAAGCTCAACTCCCCATTTCTATTTCAATTCTTCCAATCTGCTTGTTATTTATCCAGACTTTTGGTGCTTTCCCATAAGAGATAAATCACATTCAGTTACCTATAATAGACAGAAATACCCACAGGTGAGGATTCTATACTAGCCCTGTTCCTTTTCTTCTTTCAGTCTCTCCAAGGATAATACGCTCTCTTATTCCTCTATTTCAGGCTAAGAATTATGCAGATCCTCATCTCCCAACATTTGTTTTTAAAATATATCATGTGCACAATTACACATAAATTCAAATATTACCAGTGATTACCTCTGAGAGTTATGGTTATGGGTGATTTTTATATTTTTGTTTTTATTTATTTTTCATTAATTTCTATAATAAACATGTCACTTTTATAATCAGAGCAAAATGTTTATAAATGTTATCTTTATACAGAAAAAAAATAGACCTTTACTGATGATCCAAACATAAATATATACTTCCTTTTTGCCATTAAGAAATAAAACATACGTTTAGGACTTATCCCAAAGAATTCCCAAATTAGGAAATGATATAATAGACATGATGCACACCTGTTTTTCAGTGGTTTTCTTTCTGGCTTCTGCCCTCTCTTCTAATTCTTCCAATTCATTATCCTCAGTATCAAGGTCATCATCATCATGTTCAACATCATCATCAAACTCATCTTCATCATCAAAACCCTCTTCATCATCATCTTCTATTTCAGCTCCAGAATCTTCATCATCATCGTCCTCATCTTCTTCATCTTCTTCGTCTTCTTCTTCGTCTTCCTCCTCATCATCTGTTGCATCTCCCGTTTTACCTTCCATGTTACTTAGGTCTGAAATCAAAAGTGCCTGCAAGCCATTTCGTAGTTTGATGTATCTAGGAAAAAAAAAAATTGAATCAGCTATTCATTACACTACATCGATACAAGTAACCAGCTTAGCAGAATTTTTTTAAAATCCAACCATACATTCACAAAACCAACACTATTTTTAAACTAATAAAATAGGTTGCTTCTTAAAGGGGAACCTCCAAAGCTTATCAGTTTCTGAGTAGCTGGAGGGAAAGGATAAGAGAGACACTTCACTATTTGCATTTTATATACACAGGGTGTGTTGTAGACACCGTTTGTATTTTTAAATTTTGAACTATGAAAATATATTTACTTACTCAAAAACCAAATCTTAGAAGTTAAAATTTTAGAAGTTAAACCCACCACTCAGCCTCCCTTACTATTTTTTTAAATTTGTAAGTACTTAATAAACATGCTACCATACTAGACTTAAGAGAAACATATCCCTCAATATACAGAGCAGTCATGTCAGCTTAAATATTTACAGCAAAATCTCAAATATTTAAATTCTGTTGATTCCCTTTGGTAAAATGTATTTGATATTTTATACCAGTCACCAATTTTTATGGACTAAAAACATTGCTACATCTTTAAGAAAACTAAATCCCACAGACCAGTAGTCCTGAGGGAAGATGATTATCCTCTCTAGTAATGCTGTTGTGCCAGTTTGATGACTGGGTGTCAACTACAAACTTCTCCTGTTTATATTCATTTTTTCATGTGTTATTCAATAAGCATTTACTTAGCAGCTTTTAATGTCTCAGATATCATGTTCTGTTGATGGTAAAAAGCATGAAAACACATTCCTCACCATCAGGCACTCACTGTCTAGTACAAAACAATACAATTAAGCCACTAGAATACGAAATGACAGAGGTAACACATAAAGTTAGAAAAAAGGAAGCAGTCAGGGAAGGCCTCTGAGACAAGGTACACTTAAGCAATGATGATTTCTTTTTTTAAGTTCATTTAGCAGAAAATGGATAGAATAACGTGCGAAGACAAGGAAGGGAGACTGGATTAAGATGGAAGGCTGAACACACACATGGATTTATCTCCTTTCGATATCAAAAATCACATTTAAATAAGCTCAATACCCCAGCCTACTCCTTACCCCCTCTTACGTACCTCAAGTCTATCCTCAGCAGCCTGAAGAACGCAGATCAGGCATGTTATGAGCTAAACTGTGTTCTCCCAAAAGTCATATGTTGAAGTCCTAACCTCTCATATCTCAGAATATGACTGTATTTAGAAATAGGGTCTTTAGGGGCCGGACGAGTGGCTCAGTTAGTTAAGAGCTAGCTCAAGAGTTTGAGCTCTGAGCAACAGCGGTTCGAGTCCTGGCCTGAGCTGAGCAGCCGCTGAGCTGCCAACAGGTGGCAGGATGGCTCAATTAAAAAAAAAAAAAGAAAGAAATAGGGTCTTTAAAGAGATGATTAAGTTAAAACAAGGCCATTATAGTGGGCCCTAATCTAATCTGACTGGTGTCTTTATAAGAGGAAATTTGGACACAGAGACATTAGACGTGTGTGCACACAGATGAAAGGCCATGTGAGGGCACAGCAAGAAGGCGGCCATCTGCAAAGGGAGAGGCCTTGAAAGAAACCAAACCTACTGACACCTTGACCTTGGACTATAAGTTTCCAGAATTGTAAGGAAATACATTTCTATTGTTTAAGCTACCCAGTCTGTGGTATTTTGTTATGGCAGCCCTAACAAACTAATACAAAGCCATTTCCCGTTTCAAAAAACCATTAATGGCTTCCTATCATACTTGGAATAAAATCTAAAATCCCTACCAGGGCCTAGAAGGCTCCATATAATCTGGTCCCCCACTATCTCTCCAATCTTACTTCATTCTCTTTGTTCTGACCAAATGACTTTATTGTTGTTTCTTAAACATTCCAAACAGGCTCCCCGCACCAGGGGCTTTGTGCTTGCTATTCTCTCAGCCCAAGTCTCTTGCCCCAAATAGAGGATTTGCATGGCTGCTCCATCTCTTTCAAGCCTTTGCTAAAATGTCCCCTTTTCAGAAATACTTTTCTGACCACACATCTAACATCGCGATTCAGTTAATCTCTATTCTTTTATCCTCCTTTAACTTTTTTCACACCATTTATCATCACTTGACTTTTTTTTTTCCTATGTGAACTTTTAGAATGTTAGCTAGGAGAGCAGGACTTTTCTTTTTCTTCACAGCTATATCAGCAGCACCTAAGACATTGCTTAGCACTTAGAAAACACTTAAGAAACATTCGTGGAATGAACAAAATGTTAAAGCCTAGAGGAGCCTGATACATGATACGTACTTAAAATCTGCTAAATGAAATGAAATGTGAGATAAAACCTAACACCTAGCTTTATAAAAATAAATAAAATTATGAGTACACATGTATACATTAAATGTATAAAAAGGTATAGCAAAAGAAGTAAAATGATACAAACCAAATGTAACAGTAATATGAGTGTATATCTGGGGATAGGAATAAAAGTAGAGCAAGATACAAAGAACTTTCATGTAATTTCTATACATTTTCAATCTTTTGTAATAAAAATATGTCCACTTATTATTTGTGTAATAAAAATTGTAAACTCACTCCTTAACAAATTAACACACACACACACACACACACACAAAGCCCTTCACTTTATAGAGGGTTAACTTCTATAAATCAACAGTGAATCTACTTAAAAGACAGGGACAAAATGCTCTTTATCATCACTTCTATTCAATACTGTATTGGAAGTCCTAGTCAACAAAAAAAAAACCCAAACTATAAATCAATAGAAAAAATTATGAGGCAAAGAGATTGACAGCTAAAATAAGCTGCTCAATGCCAACACCCTACTCCTCCCTCTTCTCCAACTGCCCAGCTGTACCCTTTACTTTGTGGTGGGGTCTCACTCTCCTTTCCTCCTCCCCCTTGGCTATCTCGTCTACTCCTCCTCCATGGAACTCCCTACTGACCTATAGGAGACTCAGAATAGAAAACCAAACCAGGATAGACCAGGAAAAACCAAAAGAGAAATTCTGGCAGCTCCCGTTAAGAGAAAAGCCAGTCTCAGCACAAGGAGAACCAGCCATAATCTACTCTCCTTGTACTATACAGAATTAAGGAATTAAGGTTTGCTGGGAAACTCCTGTAAAGGAGACTGCTTTTATTGTAAAAACTCAGGTCACCTTAAGAAGAATTGTAGAAGACTGAAATGGGATTTAGAAAAAAGAAACAGTAGCAAGCAAGAACTATGAGAGCACATTTCCCCTTCTCCTTATTAACACTTCAGGGGAAACTGAAATTACCATAAAAAGGGAAACTACCAAGGCCTTTGTAGATCTGGGGCTACTTTATCTTTTCTTAAATTGCTCACTCCCTCAGACTAAGCTTGGTACAAATAGTAAGGACATCTAATCAACCAATGTCTGTTTTTAAATCAGAATCTGTTCCCTTCCAGCTAGGGAAAATTACAGAGCAACGTATAGTTTTACTAGTCAAATCTGCCCCAATTCACTTCATAGGGCAACACTTTCTTAAAACCAATGATGCCCACATGTCCATTTCCCAGGGTGAAATGTATTTAGAACTAAATGAATCAGATACTAAACCAATTTGGAAAATAATGATTTTTTTAAAACCTCCACAAGAAGAAACTAATCTTGAGACTGAATGTTTTCACAGGATGTTCCAATGCAACTTTGGGCTTTTTCCAGTACAGATATTGGCAATATTAAGTCAGCCACTCCTATTAAAATAACTATTGACAATACTTTGCCTCTACCTAATATTTCACCAATATCCTTTAAGACCTGATGTACTAGCTGGAATTAAGCCTATTATATAAGATTACTTGAAAGGGGGCGCTTATAATTCTATGTATAAGCTCCTGTAATTCTCCTATCCTTCCATTAAAGAAACCAAATGGAAAACAATGGAGATTGATACAGGATCTCATAGATATGGATATAAAGAAAGACATCCTGAGAATACGTGCAGCTTCAACACTGAATGGGGCAGGCGAGAGCGACGGTGGAGCGTCCCCGAGGCGACCATGTCGAAATTAGCACTGTGGCTTTAGGCACTGGCTCTCCTGGGTTCCGCCTGGGCAGCCCTGACCATGGAAGCCCTGGGCCTGGAGCTGCCCTCGTCATGTCGGGAAGTCCTGTGGCCACTGTCTCCCTACTTGCTGGTGTCCGCTGGCTGCTATGCCCTGGGCACTGTGGACTATCGCACAGCCACTTTTCATGACTGCAAGGACGCTGCTGGTTAGTTGCAGAGCCAGATACAGGAGGCACAAGCCAACAGCCCGCAGGGGGACAAGCTTCTGACACCCTAACCCCATTGGCGTCGGGACAGCCCTTCCTTTCCATCCCCCATTAAAGATGAAGTTTACTTTCTTTAAAAAAAAAAAGATATCCTATGGTTCCAAATTCACATACCCACCTATCAGCCATTCTTGTGGACTGCCAATATTTTTCAGTAATAGATTTATGTAGTGCCTTTTTAGCACTTCTGTAGAAAACGACAGAAAATACCTCTTGGCTTTCACCTGGGAAGATTGAGAATTTACTAGGACAGTAATGCTCCAGGGATATACAGAGTCCCACCTATTTTTCTCAGATCCTAAAAGCTGATTTAAACGATGCTGAGTTTCCCAGAAATTCCAATATGTGGATGACTTTTATGCTCTAGAACGTATTAGACTCCCAAGACAATACAATTTACCTATTACAACAGCTAGCCATAAAGGGACATAAGGTCTCAAGGGACAAACTTGGATTCTGATCTAAAGATGGACTACTAATTGATCCAGAAAGACTTAAAGAAATCTCAACCTTTCCTCTTCCAAAAACAAACAAACAAACACAAAACAGCTTAAAGGTTTCCTGGGTCTAACTAGATACTGTCACAATTAGGTTTGAAATTTTTCATTAATGGCCCAGCCTCTATATGTCTTATTACAAATCACACGTCAACCTGATTCAAGTCAATGGAATCCCGAAGGCAAACAAGCTCTATAGAAAGTATTATGTAAAACTCCAACTCTGGGACACCTTAATTTTAATTTTCTTCCTTTTTTATAAACGAAAATAAAAGAAATGCTTTAGGAGTTTTAACTCAAAAACACAGAGATCACCATAGACCTATAGGATATTATAATCAACAATTAGGCTCAGTAGCAAAGGGCTCCCTCCCTACATGGCTGCCATCTCTGCTACAGCCAAGTTATGCAAACAAACAAAAGAAACAGTTGTGGGCTCTCCTTTATTTAGGTTCCTCATTTTGTTGAATCTCCACTGAACTCACATCACACTCAGCACTTCTGTCACTCAACTCACTTCTTATGAAGTACTCTGGCTTTCTGTGCCTAATATTACTTTAACTCAATGCAATTTTGCTACCTTCTTTGCAGAATGAAGACATCTACAGTTGTGTTTTGCTCACTGACCACCTTCTTGTTCCTAGGAATGATTTACAGGAAACTCCTATAATAATGCTGACTGAATTTGGTTTACTGATGGATCTTATCTGAAAGATGAATAGGGGCACCGTCGAGCTGGACTGGTAATAACTTCCATGGTGGACATAATTGAAGGTTCTTATTTACCTAAATAAGATCTACCCAACAAGCTGAATTAATTGCTCTAACTTGAGCTTGTCAATCAGCCAAAGATCAAGTAGTCAATATTTACACTATAATATTTACACTATTATAGTTGCTGTAACTTTGGTGTAGCTCACATCGTTGGAATGTTGTGGAAGCAACGAGGCTTCTTAACTTCCTCAGGGCAGCCCATAAAGAATAGGAAACAGATTGCAGAATTATTAGATGTCATACCGCAGCCGAAACAATTGACAATTGTCAAAATTCCCAGATATTCTAAAGCTGCCACCATGGAAGCAAAAGGAAATAATTTAGCTCATGCTGCAGCTAAACAAGCAGCAATAGGCAGCCAAATTATCCAGACCAGAGAATGTATCTTCTTATTAAATCAGTAAAAGACTCTCTTCTACAGTTCCAGTGGACAGCTGCAGAAGAAAAGAGGATATGGCAACAAAAAGGGGGAACTTTGACCCAGACAAACAGATACAGTTTGGACCCAATCAAAAACCAGTCTTACCTATAGGAGCTCAATTACCTATACTTCAACATGTACATGAGCTAATACACTGGGGTCCTAAAAAGATGATTTCATGGAGTAAACAATATTACGAGGAATCTTCTCCTAATGTAGCTCACAAAGTATATAGCAGATGTTCTATCTGTCCAAAATATAACCCTGGAAAATCACTCCGCGGGTCCCAAGGACATTTCCCACTTCCTTTAGCTCCACTTTGAGGTATGGTAATTGGATTTTATCCAAATACCACCATCTCATGAATACAAATATGTGTTAATTATGACCTGTATGTTTTCTCACAGGGTTGAGGCATTCCCTTGCAGGAGAGCAATAGCCTTAACAGTAGGTAAATTATTAATGGAAAAAAATAAGTCCCAATTAACTCAGGAATTATCTGAGTTACATAGTGACTGACAGACTCATTTCAATGGGCAAATAATGCAATCCATTTGTAATATTAGTCCTAGTCTACAGCATTTTCATTGTGTTTATCACCCCAGTCCTCTAGATTGGTGAGACGTACAAATGGCACAATTAAAAGTCAACTAGGTAGATTTTCAAAGGCTTTAATCTCCCAAAAGCGCTCCCTATGGTGCTCCTCAACCTGAGATCTACTCCTTTTGATAAACATAGCCTTTCTTCTTATTAAATAGTCACTGGTCACCCTATGCATCTGGATGAAGGGAAATATAAGCCAACCTTACTAAAAGGAGACATTCTTGATTATTATCAAGGACTTATTAACCATCTTAAAGAAACTGATAAATTTGTAACTGATTCATTTCACAGTGTGTTCCCAGGAGACAAAGACTTCGACGACGGTGACTTAAAACCAGGAGATTCTGTCCACTGGAAAAGACATCAATTAAAAACTCTCTCCAACTTTGTTGGAAGGGACCTTATAAGGTCTTACTAACTAATCCATATGCAACTAAACTCAAGGATTCACAGTTCTCATTAAAAACAAACAAACAAAAAAAGTGCCTAACCATGAATGACTATCTGCCCTTGTCTCTGACACTCACCTCTGCCTGCAGCGGACATCAAAGGCTCCTCAAGGATGAGAAGCCCCTGACATCAGAGGTAGACAGCTATCCCAAGACATCAAGAAGGACTATATACCTACAAATTGATGTTAAACTTGAAAAAAAAATTGTTTCTTAACCTGTCTGCTAATATTAGTCATAATAATAATTATACTTGTTCTTTGGGCTTTTCTCAAACTTTGTTCTTATATAGCCCAAATGGTAATAATTACTGAAAGTGTATAACTTTTGTATTATCAATAATACTCTTTTTATGGTTTCTCTTTTGAAATTTAGAAGGAATGTTATTGCAGGAAGAAGGAAAGGTATGCGTGTGTTTTTGAAAGAAGTTAAAAGGAAGTAGTTTGTCCTAGTAAGTTGGTTATTTCTGAATGTGTAAAAAGAGACAAACTAAGAACAAGGGAAAAGAATATTGAGAAAGGAATTTTATGTATAAACGTTAGAATCCAATTATGGGAACATGCTTATCCCCTAACCCAGGGGTCGGCAAACTGCGGCTTGCGCGCCACATGCGGCTCTTTGGGTGTGTACATGTGGCTCTGAAGTAAAATTGAAAATGAAAATAAAACGATCATAGTTTCATTTATAAAATTTTTAAAGGATATTATTCACATAATGGTGATTTCATTTTTTTTATGGCTCTCAATTTTTAAATTGTGAGGGACAGGATTGGCTCCTCCGTCTCAAAAGTTTGCCAACCCCAGCATTAACCCAACAAGGACTACTAACTATATTAATTCAGATGGAAGCTGAAGTGGCTATTAAAAAAAAAATGGCTCTCTATAACGGCTGCTGAGGCACAGGAAATCTACTTATGAAACTCTTACTGTCTGTCCTCCTGGCCTCTGGAAATGTTTAGATGGTAATTGTAATTTACACCATTGTATTCTTATAGCATTGACCCCAATTAAATCTTAAAGTTACAGTTCCCAATTGCACAACTAGCAGGAATCAGATGAATAATGAACACCATTTGAGCGCTTCCAATGGGAAGAAGATGGGCCATATAATAAAATAATAAAATAATAATAATAATAATAATAATAATGCCAGTAAATAAGAACCCATCTAATGGTCAGATTGTAAAAACCTAAGAGGCATATGGTGTACCCTCAAACTGTAAGTAAATGTTGTATTAGATGCAAAACACAGAAAAGTGAGATGGACAGAAAACTTGCATCATGATAGCTGACAGGTTAGAAATGATCCAGGTCTTTTTCTCTTAATGAAGGTCTATAAGACCTAATTGTCTCCCATTTACCTGCCTTTTTTTTTTTTTACCTGCCTTTTCCTTTTGAGAAAAATTCGACCTCAACTTCCATCCAAGGTCACGGTCTTGCCCCATCCCGAACAGTGCATACCATTTCAGCAAGACAAATGACGCCACTAAGACTTCCTAGGATTGAGACTTCCTAGCACAGTGGGACCACAGTATCCAACCAAGAGGTTGGTCATTTATGCATCCTTCAGATTGATATATGACCAAAAGGGGGAAGTGTGGACAAAAAATGGACCATATACTAAACCTGACAAGTTCAGGGGAGGCCTGCATGGCAGACCCTACAAACTCAAGAGACCAAAAGTAACCACATACGATGGTCTAAACATTAAAAATTCCAAACTTGGGGGGGGGCTGGGTGGCTCAGTTGGTTAGAGCGCGTGCTCTTAACAAGGTTGCCGGTCCAATTCCCGCATGGGATGGTGGGCTGTGCCCCACGCAACTACTGGGTTGTCAGAAAAGTCATGAAGTATTTTTTCTGTTTTTCATTGCAAAAAATGTGTCATGACTTTTCTGACAACCCAATAGACTGAAAACAGCTACTAGACTTGGAGCTGAGCTGCGCGCTCCACAACCAGATTGAAGGACAATGACTTGACTTGAAGCTGATGGGTCCTGGAAAAAACAATTGCCCAATTAAAAAAAAAAAAAATTCCTAACTAAAAGCGGGTCATGGTGGGTAGTCACATCCTAGGCTGCCTAGGCCTGTAGCTTCCTTGACAAAGGTCAATCTTTACCTTAAGTGAAACTATTTATTGTCTTTTTGCATCTAAGATATATATCTTTGAAATGTCAGAGCAATCTCCTTTTCTAGATTCCCTCAGGGCACACCCACAGCACCAGAGCACGAGCCCACAGAACCCCTCATTTTTATCTTGTTCCCCAAATACCATTTCTCTGTGCTGTAAATGTTATTAACTATCCAGGACCCACCAATGTAAAAAGAAGTATGTGTCTCTCCATTTTGTTATCCAATACCAGAGATTTACTCCCACTTTGCTTTCTCCCGCCCCCTTAAATCTACCAATGGATTTCATATAAACCTCCTTATGTCTCCTCCTTTAATTTTAATGTATAAAATAAGCTGCAAAGCTGCAATTCTCCAGGGCATTTTCTCAATCCTTTGAGATTTTGCTTCACGGCAGTTGTCATCAGCTTAGCTCAAATAAACTCATAAAAATCCTTTGCAGGTTTGGATGTTTTTTACACTGTCAATTGCAATGCTTTGAGCCAAGATTAAAATTTTTCTGAAGAACAGCCTTCAACCAGTATTCTCAAATACCAAATGACTTTGGAAGTTAGCTGTTGCTACAGACTTCATAATGTTTCTTAATGAATTCACCCAATATTGCAAAATAGCACCTATAAAAACTTACGGTACAGGGCCGACCGAGTGGCACGTTGGTTAAGATTTGGCTTGGGACACCAGCTCTGAGCTGCACGACCCTGGTTCAGATCCCACATGCGGGCCAGTGATGCTGCGCCCTCACAGCTAAGATGCTGAACAACAGCTCGACCTGGAGCTGTGCTGCCATGAGTCGCCAGTGGCGGCGTAGGCTGTAGCCCCTACTGCAGTGGGCTGCCATAAGCTACCGTGAGTGGCTGGCAGCCAAGCATGAGCGGCTGGCAGCTAAGCTGCTGTGAGCCGCTGTGAGCAGCCGTCCAATGGCCGGCAAGCAACTGCCTCACCCGGGAAGAGCGCAATGATGATACCAACATGGGCCAGTGAAGCGACGCCCTCCACAACTAGACTGAAGAACAAAGGGGCAGCAACTTGTCTATTCCCCTTCCCCGATTCCCCAGTGCTGTTCCCCACCCTCAATTCCCCAATAAAGTCTTTAAAAAAAAAACTTATGATACAGTCATTTCAACAATAACTAATGTTATCTGAATCACAACGGCAAACTGCTTTATACATTTCCTGTGCTGTCAAAAGTTAAAACAAGTAGCCATATCTCCATTTCCACATAAATTTACAGGGGTATGTTTTCCAAGCAAACTATAGGTCCAGCAGTGGTTTTCAGAACTTGGTGAAAGCAAAGGAAATTTCCTTATTTCAAAGCCCTTTTAATTGTGCAATTGAAGGGCTTCCACCTAATTTTCAATCAGAAGTGATTAATCTATAATGCTAAAAGGCTGAAATATCAAAGACTCTAATAGGACTCTATAAATGCCTTTTAAGCAATGAATATGCTCAAATAAAATCATATGCTCATGGATTGATTATCAGTATTTGGCAGTACCTGTCAGTGTGAAAACACATTTTCAAAGATGATATATGTAAAAATCTCATTAAAAATGATTAACAGATGAACATTTGCAATCACTTTTGATGACAGGAAACACTAACTTTGAACTCCCCCAAAGCAAAATGTGATCCCTATAAAGAAATAATTCCATTCTTCTCACTTGAAGACCTTTATTATTCCCCCAAAAAGTACTATATTTTAAACTTAATACAAAATTTTATTAAAAATGCACAATTTTTCTTTGTTATATATGTACCTATATAATATCCTTAATTTTGCCTCTAGACTGACAAAACCCAAAATATTTATTATCCAACCCTTTACAGAAAACATTTGGTGATCTCTGGGATACAGATTTTTCAAAAGATGTGATTGGACAACTAACTGGTTGTCCATATTTTTTTTTAAAGTAATAAAATTTTCCTTACCAAAATGTAAGCTAATCTACAAAACTTTCAGAAGAAAACAAATAAGATGAAAAAAGCACAAACCATAAACAAAAAGATGAATAAATCTGATTAAATTTTAAGACTTTCTAAACAAAGGGTAAAGATAAGCTATATAGACTAAGAGAATGTATTTGCAACTCATATATCCAACAAAGGATTAGTATTTAAAATATGTAAAGAATTCTTACAAGTTAATTTAAAAAAGGAAAATAACCCAATAGAAAAATGGGCCATTCATAAATGGAGAAATCAAATTGCCAGGAAATGTGAAATAATGCTTGATTTTATTAGTAACAAGAGAAAATGCAAATAAAAAAGATTTTTTTTAAAGAGAAAAATATTTCCCACTGATCAGGTTCTCAATTTTTAAAAAATCTAACAATATCAAAAGTCGGTAGGAATGTACAAAAGCAGAAACTCTCATGCTCTACTAGTGCAAATGTAAGACAATACAACCAATTATAAGAGTACATGGCAACATCTAGTAAGGTTAAAAATGAATCATATACTTATAGGTACATGCTATAGGTATATAGATAAATTCTCAAATGTCTGCACAGAGTCCTGTATAAAAATGTTCACTGAAGCATGGGAAACAACTTAAATGCCCAACAGTCAGAGAAAAGATAAAATGTGGCATAATCATAAAATGTAGCAGAAAATTAGGAATAATCTAAATGACTAGTAACTGGAAAACAGATAAATGATGTATTCATACAAGATATTAAATGGTATTTAACACAAGTAACTAGTACTATACTTATCAGCATGGAAAAATCTCAAAAGCAGTTATACCAAAAAATAAAAAATAAAAAGCAGTTTACGAGACATCCAATGTGATATAATTTTTATTTCTATGTCTGTTAAAACATGCAAAAACAGTAATATATACTGTTTACAGATAAATATATATTTAATAAAACGTACAAAAATATACATAGGAATGGTATATATATACCAAATTCAGATAATGATTAATGCTGGAAAAAGAGGGTAGGGAACGTAATGGGAGGGGGCAGTACACAAATAGCTTCAAGTGTATCTGTATGGTTTTATTTCTTTAAAAAAAATTTGATCTGAAATAAAAACAAGAAATAAAAATATTTTAAAAGACTGACAAACATCCTCATATAACAATCAGGCCAGAGGAGAAAAGGAAAAAGGAGTCAGAGATACAAGCAAGACTTTATGAGACAGGCATTGTTATAAGCACTGGGGATACAGCAGTGAACAAAACAAAGTCCTTGCTCTCATAAACAAGTGAATACATAGTAAATGAAATGGCATTAAGTGCTATGAAGAAAAATAAAACAGATCAAGAAAGAGTATAGGGGTGGGGAACCTGAGTACAATTATTATTTTATTCAGGATGCTATTTAAAGCCACTAGACTAGATGAGGTAACACAGGGAGCAAAGTTAGGCAGGGAAGAGAAGAGGTTCAGGATTGAGCCGCAAGCATTCCAAAATTTAGAGGTCAAGGAGATGAGGAATCTGCCAATGAGGCAGAAAGAGAGCTAAGAACAGTGCTGACCTGGAAGCCAACTGAAAAAGGCATTTCAAGGAAACTAGTGATCAACTGTGTCATATATCCTAGAAACAGACCAGCTCACCAGAGGTTACCCTATGTATATACTGAAAGGTCTAGGAAGAAAAGAATGGGAGAATTGACCAATTATAAAGGTTATTGGTGATCTTGAAAATAGCTTTTTGGTACAGCAATAGTGACCAAAGCCCACTATGAGTTAAGAAATACTGGAAGTAGATGAACTGCAAATTGCAAGTACAGGCAACTCTTTTAATAAGCTTTGCTATAAAGGAAACCAAGAAACCTAAGTAGCTGGAAGGGCATAGCTCAAAGAGGATGTGGAGTAAAGAAATGTTTTTTCCTAGAAGATATGAACAATTACAGCATATTTGTATGTTCGTGGTAATGATCCTGTAAGAGAGGGAAACTGATAATGCAGTATGGATTGGGAACTGCAATAATTGATGGATGGGATCAATAAAAAGGAGATGGGATCTAGTACACAAGTAGAGGGATGATGGGTCTTAGTACAGACAGTTGATTTATTAATAACAGAAAGCCATGCAAAGACAAAGAAACAAAGTTTCTCCCTATAAAAATTTCAGCACAATAGAGGGGAAAGACAAATAGGACTTAACAAAAATATGAAATAGCTTGGGGAAAATGCACTATACCAAAGTGTAAATAACTTACATGTGGGTGGGAGGGGAAGACTGAAGCAAAAGAGTCAAAGGATTCAGAGGAGGTAATGCTTGAATTTGCAAGGTAAACAAGACCAAAGAGTACACCATGTGTCAAGAAAAGGAACACAAAACAGCACAAAAGAAGACAAAGCTAGAAAGTTAAGAACCAAAAAATGCAGGGCCTTGGACCTTATCTGCCAAGGTAGGAAGTTTGCTTAGAAGAAACCAAATGAGAGAACATAATCATTTTATACTCTTAATTAGTGCTCAGTACCTGCTCAGTAATACCAGGGGTGCCAAAAAATTGTATATACATGACTTGTATTCATCTTTTGTTACAGGTATATATATTACAATTTTAATATCTGCCTTTCTTTAAATGTGTATACATTTTTTTGGCACCCTCTGTATATTTTCATAGAATAGCATTTAGGCTATCATGTAATAAGAGCACTATCTAATAGGGTTACTGTAAAGAGTAAATAGATAATATTGGGTTGTCGAAAAAGTCATAACGTATTTTGTCTATGTTTTTCAAAGGTCATTTATTTATATAAAGAACAAAGACCAATCAATAATATATTGCCCACTTTGTTCAAGAACCTTTTGCCATCTTTCAGTGAGCTTCTTAATTCCTCATTCATAGGAGGACCTGCCTTTATTTGCAAAAAAACTGAACAAGGTGCTGATTTACAGCCTCATCTGAATTGAAAGTTATACCACACAAGGAGTTTTGAAGAGAGCGAAACAAGTGGAAGTCTGACGGCGCAAGGTCAGGCGAGTATGGTGGGTGTGGCAACACATCCCATCCAAGCTCCAATAATTTTTGATGGGTGATCAAACTTGTGTGTGGTCTCACGTTGTTGCGATGGAACACAACTCCTTTACAAGTAACAAGCTCTGGACGTTGCTAGATGATGGATTCATTCAAAATGTCCAATTGCTGACAGTACACATTCAAATTGATTGTTTGGTTCCTTGGTGGGAACTTGAAAAACATGACACCTTTAAAATCCCACACTGACAGCATAACTTCCTCTGATGAATGTCCGCTTTCGATGTCGTTTGAGGCAAATCATCACACTGGGACCAAGACCGTTTGCGCACCACATTGTTGTAAACAATCCACTTCTCATCACCAGTTATCAGTTGCTTCAAAAAAAGGATCGTTTGCCTCACGTTGAAAGAGCATATTGCAGATGTTTATACACGCCATCAAATGAACTTGAGTTCATGCAGAACCCAAATATCGAGCTTGCTTACGTATCCCAGCCTCTTCAGGTGGTCGTAAACGCTTGAATGATAGATGTTCAATGTTTCTGCAATCTCTCATGTCGTGTAACATGGATTTGACTCAATCAATGCCTTTATTTTGTCGTCATCAACCTTGGTGGGCCTCCCTGACCGAGGAGCATAGTTGAGATCAAAATCACCAGCATGGGGCCGGCCACGTGGCACGATGGTTAAGAGCTGGCTTGGGACACCAGAGGGCCCCAGTTCGGATCCCACATATAAGGGCCAGTGACACTGCCCTCCACAGCTAAGATGCTGAACAGCAGCTCAACCTGGAGCTGGGCTGCCATGAGTCGCCAGCGATGGCGTAGGTTGCAGCCCCTGTGGTAGTGGGTTGCCATGGGCTACCATGTGTGACCAGCAGCCAGCGTGAGCGGCTAGCAGCCGCAGTGAGCAGCTGTCCAGAAGCCTGCGACTGATCTGCCTCGCCTGGGAAGAGCGCAATGATGGTGCCAACTTGGGCCACTGAAGCAACGTCCTCAACTAGCCTGAAGAACAAAAAAACAACAGCAACTTGTCTGTTCCCCTTCCCCCAATTCCCCAGCACTGTTCCCATCCCCCCAATTCCCCAATAAAAATCTTTAAAAAAAAAAAAATCACCAGCATAGAATTTCATGAACCATCGTTGGCACTGACGTTCTTGTAGAGCATTGTCACCGTAAACTTTATGCAACTTTTCACAAGCTTCACGCGCATTCTTCCCTTTATGGAAGTAAAACAGTAAAATATGGCAAAAATGCACAGTTTGGTCTTCCATCTTCAACTTGTTGTAAAATCAAAATAAAACCAAATCGCTCAATTTTTTTTTAGAATGAAGCGAAAACTGTCAGCTGTCAAACAACATAGGAATAACGTAGATGTAAATGACTAATATTTCCAAAAATGAACTTGTGCTATCTGTTGCAAACATGCATCATGACTTTTCCGACAACCCAATACTATGAAATAATACCATGTAAACTCCTTAGAACAGTATAATACACAGCAAGCACTTAAGAAAATACCAGTTATTATTATTAGGAGAATGAAGATTATTGGTGGTGGTGGTAATAAAAATATAAAATCCCTCTAAACACCTTTCCAGAAGACCAAGTGAACTTTCCAGACTACAGTATACTTCCAAACCCTCTATAAACAAGTTTAATTCTGGTCCAGCCATGTAATTTAAGCCCCACCACCGCCAAAAAAAAGAAAGAAAGAAAATACTAGAAAAGGACTATAAATCTACTCAGTTTCCTGTGAGTTGGACAGGTTTAATGAATGACTTCATTCTAGGAATCAGTATGATGTGACCTATGTCACAGTGCAAGTCCCATAACAAATCATCTTGTCTGTTAGGTCTCAATTACAGAATATCCTAGAAACAGACCAGATCACCAGAGGTTACTTTATGTATCTACCAAACCCATTATGATTGGGTCCATACCCAAAGATTCAGTTGGGAATGAACAGGCTTCTGAGGTAAAGGAAATGTGACAATCTAAATATCTTATAAAATGACAATGATGAAATTACGGTATATCTACACAACAGACTTCTAGGGAGACACAATATATTGAAAAGAAATTAAGAAAATATTCATGACATTGTTAAATATGGTACCATACCATTTTTAAAATGTTATAAATGCATAGCAAAACAGAATAAAGGCTGTAAGAAACGCTCAAGAACCTACAACTTCTCTCTTAGTATTTCCGAAGTACATTTCACCTATTCTCTACATTAGCTATTTCAAACCCTCACCTTTAGATACACAAATAATTTAAAATGCCATACTTTACCCATATCTCTATTCTAACACCTGTAACATTTAATGCATTTCTGCTTCAGAACCTGCTCTATGACTCCACCAGGAGTCTAGATGGACTAGAACTCTTCAACGGCAAAAGAGTTCTTACCATTGTTTAGTTCTTCAAAAACAGAGATCTTTTTAATGCTAAATCCTACTTCCAAAAGAAACAGTTTACTTAAGAATGTTCTTTCTATTCTTACTAGTCCATAAGCCCACATAGAAGAAATCAGTCTAAAAAATGGTAACAAAGATACATTTATTCAAGTCATATCAGCATTCAGAAAATTTAATATATTTCAATCTTAAAAGTGCTCACTTTATTAAATGAGCTTAAATCTCACAAGGTAAGACCTAGCTTGCCTCTACTTTACAAGACTAAGAGGGTACAATCAAAATCAAGTTTTGAATGCAGGTATCAGACCAAGGAACTGGATGGTGTAAAGTTCCTAGAATTCATATACACATAAGTACATGATTTCACTAGTGTATATATACTACAAATGCAATTGCTGATTCATATATTGAAAAAACAGCATTATTATTCCACGAGTTTTAGTTGAAAGATAAACAAATAAACCCATATTCTTCCCATCCAATACAAAAGAAAATGTTCTCTGATGTACGATTCTTCTCATATCTTAGATTTGTCTAAAGCGTCTGCTCAGAATTGAGTCACCCCACTCCTAACTATTTGAAAAGCCAGCAGATGTTAGTGTTTTCAATGCAGTTGTCCTGCTCACTTGGATCTGTTCATCAATTTATAATAGTAAACAACATAATAAATGTTTAGAAATAACCTGTACCTTATTCAACCTGCATCCATTTTCTTTAGTATAGTGAGCACTTATTAACATAATCCCCTCACTTGTAACAGTCTGACCAAAATTCAATAAAAGGGCTTGCCCTTCAGAAACTTACATGCCTTTTCAATGTTTTTCTCCCCTCCCTCACATAAATATGGGTCTTTTTACAAACAGGTTAAACATGGAAAGTGTTTTATATTTAAGTCAATGCCCTATCACTAATCCTGTGCATCTAGAATTTCCACTTTACACCAATAAAGATTTGAACAATTCCCAACCTGGAGTCCTTTAATCCTTCCAGAAGAGACGGAAATCGACATTTACCAAGCATTTATACAGATCCCTAAAAAAGCAGAAAAATGTCCTTGGAGATATGCTTAACATTTTTAAAAAGGTGAATACAAATTACACATATACAGAAGTAAAATTCCACAGGGTATTATTTAATGCAGACTAGCAAACAAATCTTTCAAGGCATTATTTCACAATATTCCTTTAATCAGGTCTGCTTGTGGTGCTTATTCACACATTCAAAAGACATATAATTATAATATGATGGATATGTACTGTAACGAACCATGTACAAAGTCTTATTGAAATACAGTGAAAGGAGAGATTAGTTCTGCCTGGAAAGACTTCACAAAGATAGTATCTGACTGAGCAGGTCCTGGAACGATAATTCAGCTCTCTGGGCTGCATGCAGATACCTCATGTCTGTTTCTGGTTACAAAAATGTACAGCATTTGACTTAGGTTGGTTAAGTCTTTAAAAATCATCTAGTACTGAGGTTTTCCACCTTTATATTAAAGTAACAAAATCTTTTCTTTAAAAGTCTAATTGAAACTTCAATATATTAAAGATAAAAGTGGACCTACTCTTTTGAAAGAGAGGAAATTATTGGAAAACACTGCTATTCAAATCAACCCCCTTCATTTTAAAATAAGAAAACTGAGACACTAGGAAGGACAATGACTTGGCAAAAGACCACATATAGAAATGCAACAACTTATTCAAAGAATACCTCTTAAGCATTACTTCTTTGAAGTCTTTCCTAACTTTCACCCTAGATGGAGTTTACAGCCCCTTACTTTATTCCCCAATAAACCTATTACATACTTCTATATATTATGGCTTCCGTAAAACTTTAGTGCCCTAATTTTACCTTTCTTGTGTCTGTGTCCCTCCAGTACACTGGAAGCTTCCTGAAGGCAGGGACTGTCTTAATGATCTCTGTATGCCCAGCACCCAGAATAAAATGTTATTTATTGTTATATTCGACCAAGTGTCAGAAAATATTTACGATAGCTCAGCACCTTGCACACAGCAGGACTTAGTATCTGTCAAATGAATTTCCAAAAATGTGGTCATTAAATGAAAGAATACATCTAAAGCAGTTAGAACAGTATCTGAGATAGCGTGTATTCTATAAACAGTAGCTGTTATGTATCTTTATATAGGCAGACAAAAAATGAAATGGTTATTGAACATTTAATCTGGAAGGCAAAAACTAGGCACCTTTTTGCAAGATTTCAATTACTCATTTATGTATTACTAATACAACCATGGATCTTTCATGAGAAACAAAAAAGTTTAGTCAACCTGTAAAGATCTCTTTACTCTGCGGCCTGGGAAAATAGTACAAGGGGTGATATACTATTAAATCACTAGACTTGGAGTAAAAAGAGAAATTAGGCCAGTCTTTAACTTGAAGTTAAATCACTTTTTTCTAGACCTCAGCTTCAGTCATCTGTCAAGTGGGGATGGTGGAAAGTGGAAACGTTTTATCTCTAAGGTTCTTTCCTGCTCTAACATTTATAGGGGCTTATAACAAATTGCGACCAAGAATCCTTCAGCTTTCAACTCAATATGAGTAAGAACCTTCTGAAAATCAGTAAATGGTGCACAGGATTTGGTGACAAGAGTTTTCATATCATCTCTGTTATAATTTTTAGCGGTGTAACTCTGAGCAAAAAGTAAACTCTCTCTGAATCTCAATTCATCAACCTGTAAGTGAAGTTTTTGGACAATACGATCTCTTTTTAAAATATATCGTAGTCATAACATTCTAAGAAATAAGCTACCTCTGAAGGAAATATTCAAGTGGGGATTGAGCCACCAGTTATTAAGAGATGTTTAGAGGATTCCAGCATAAACCAAAAGTAGAGAATTTCAGAATTATAAGAAACCTTACAAGGCTATGACTTGCCCAACTGAGACCCAAGTCCTCTCTAATATATTCTTGGAAGAGGTCACCCCACCATTCTAGCAATAAGAAACCCATGGAAACAAGCCACTTCATCTTAGGCCAACGATGATGCCTAAGTTCTTTTACTCAAGCCACACCATCCTCTAGTAACTTCCACCCATCACTTTTACCCCTCTTTCAACTAAGGGCACCTCAAATATTTCTGGATTGTGATAACATGCCCCTTAAATATCCTCTCCAAAATTAAAATCCCCAACTCCTTTAACCTTTCCTCATAATACCAAGACTATTTCACCATCCAGCCTGCCTTCCTCCGAGAAACCTCCCGCTCTCGCTTAATGTCAAAATTACTCGAACCACCCTTCCCATTCTGATATCCTGATTCCTTGTGGAACCCAATATTTCCCAGTTGTCCAGCTGATACCCCGTGGAAGCCCCTAATTGCCCTTGCCACCTTCACCCAAGAAAGCATTCGGGGTGGGAAGTGTGCCCCTGCTGCTCTCCTTCGGGAGACACGGAGACAAGAAGTGGCCGCGGCAGCAACAGAGAGGCCCGCACCCGGCTCTCCTCCCCGGTCCAAGCCTCCTCCCTCACCGGTATTGCTTGGGGTCGCTGGGAGACTTGACGATCTCAGGGTCTCCGGCATTACTGAGAGACCCACTCCGTCCCTCTTCCTCAGACTCATCGGCTCCTAGACGGGCAACCCGGCCGCTCTCGCCCAAATCCTGTCCGTTGGGCTGCAGGGCAGGACAGCTGCAGGTAGACTTCGCCTTGTTCCTTCCTGGCATGGTCAGAGGAGGCAAGGGTCTGGCAGTAGCCCGGTCTTCGCACTGACCCCGCGCTCGGATTCTCCACAGCGCTGCGAGCTCCCGCCCGGCCTTACACCACAACTTCCTCGCGGTGGCACAGACTGCAGCAATCGTGACTCGACTCAGCATTCACCACAAAACCGGAGCGATGAGCATCCCTCTCCCTCGGGCCCACCTCCTCCTCCTACTCCTCCAGCCGCTCCTCCTCCTCCTCCGCGTTCCAGAGGCGGTGGCGGCCGGCGCTGGTGCTGCCGCAGCCGCTGGGGAGGACAGGCCTGCACCCCTCCCCCAATCCGGTCTCCCTCACGCTAACTTTCCCTCTCTCCCCCCGCCCCCATCCCGCCGGCCGCCGATGACGCTGCTCGTTCTAGCTAATAAAGAGGCAAGACGGCAGTCACGCTCACGTAAGCAACCAATGGGAACAGTGAATAAAAGGAACCAAAGCGACCAGGCCTGATTGTCGGAGGACTCAGGCAGCGCTACGAAACGTGGGGTGGGCGGGGCGAGGCAGAAGCGGGGGCGAGAGCGGCGCGGGGGGCGACGGGAGAAGGGCGTCCGCGCAGCTGCGCCGCATCTATGACGTGTGGTGGGAGTGGGTTTGGAGCAGCTACTGAGCGGTGTTCCGCGGCTCAGAGAAAAATTTCCCCCTGATGAGAAAACCAAGAACCGAGTGGAGAAAATGAATTCCCAGGTTTCTTCCCCTATTCAAGTCATATTTTGGGCATCCTGCCCCCATACCCAGTGTGGAGCCTTCGGCCGTGACTCAGCACATAAAAAAGCAGAAGGCCGGAAGTATTTTTCTTTGTCGCCGGATGGGAGCTGCTCACGTGTGGAGCGGAGCTGAGTTGATCTCCAGAAATAGGCGTTGCGCTGCTCCACCTTATCACCGAGCACACTTTGGTAGTATTCTTCAGGGCCCAAGAAAGTGCTTAAGAGACCGGTGTAGATGTGCTCACTCTTCTGTGCGAAAATGTTTTTTAGTTCCCTCCACAAACTGGAGTGCAGTTAAAAGTTCAGCCAGCATTTATTGAGCAGCTACAGCGGATCAGGCTACTGCCCTCAAGTCCATTTTCCCGAAGTCATTTTCTCCTTGTAATGACCTTTAGTGGGCAAGCATCTAAACTGTGACTGAAACAGACATTCTTGAAACATTAAAAATAACTGACATGTTAATAAGATACAATATACTGGCACAATGAGTCAAGAGATCCTAGCACATAAAAGTAGATACATATGAATGAATGGAGAAACACGAAGCAGTGAGATACATTGATGGCTGTTACAAGTCTGTAAATTTTGCTAGGCCTCCGGACCGCCCCAAAGACGAAATAAAATGAGCAAAACAAAAATCCTTGCCTTCATAGAGCTTGCATTCTAATTGGCAAAAACAGACAAAATAAATGCTGTTTTAAAAACAATGCTTTGACGACAAATAATGTAAGATAAGAAATTGGAAAGAAGAAGTGCAACGATTTGGGGAGGAACCCGTGAAAAACTGAACTAGGGCAGCAGGTGAGGTAAATTAATAGAAAAATATTGTTTAAATACCCCAGTTTGTTTTCAGTCTATGTTTGTTGAATAAATACCTGAAGTGATAGCTATTTTAAGGGTATTTTTAACTCTCTAAAGCAATGACACCATAAGTAAGAAATCTTCAAATTCAGCAGTAATTAGAATTTCCTAAATAGAAAGAGACCACATCCTAAAGTGTGACTTAAGTTTTCCCTTTAAAAAGAGGTCTCTAAATCTTACAGTTCACCAGACTATAGACTGACTATATGGTAACAATCTATAGCAAGGTTTATTCATTCAACCAGCAAATTGAGCTCCTAGCATGTGCCAGACACTGGTAATAGAATAATGAACAAGACATTCCTCTGTTCTCTTTGGGCTTAGAAGAGAACTAGTGAGAGAGACATTAAACAAGCATATAAATTTTTAAATTTACCATTGTGAAGAGCTCTAGGAGAAATACAAAGGGACCTAGTCTGGTCAGAATTTTCATAAACGAGACTTTTTATTTATTTATTCTTTTTTATTGGGTAACGGTGTGTTTTTTCCAGGACCCATCAGCTCCAAGTCAAGTCGTTGTCCTTCAGTCTAGTTGGGTACAGCTCAGCGCCAAGTCCAGTTGCCATTTTCGAACAGGCAACCTTGTTGTTCACAGCACGTGTTCTAAGCAACTGAGCCACCCGGCTGCCCCATAAATGAGACATTTAAGCTTACGTTTGAAAAATGTACAGGAATTGGTATAAAAATATATAGGAATAGACTTGTTCAAAAGCTTCAAGAAAGCAGGTCACTGTGACTAAAATGTAGTATTCTGATTGCAAAGGGAAAGTGAATTAGTGGCCAAGATCATATAGACCCTTCCTAAGAGTAAAAAGAAGTCATTGCCTTGTCTATTTTATGTGTCACTGGATTCCTAGATTCTAGAATAGTGACTGGCACATTATAGGTATTCAGTAAATAATGAGTGAACAAATGAAGCAGGAAGACATGATCATAAGTGTTTTCCAAGTGGATCCCTCTGGTTGCTGTGGGAAAAATAGTTTGGATGGGGGAGGGGGCGATAAGGGCAAGACTGGAAGTAAAAAGAGAGAGAGCAGTTAGGAGGGTATTAATGTTGATACTAGAAAATGATAACTTGGATTTTAGGGGTGATAGTAGAGAAGGAGAGACATATACAGATATGTCTTATATTTAGGAGGTGGAATTGACTGGTTTTGGATAGTACTTGGTTTTATGTGGGAGAATGAAGAAGAAAGATGTGACCGGTATATTTAGTTTTCTGGGTAGATAGATGATAGTGCCAGTATCTCAGTAAACAAGAAATTCTGAAAGAGGAACAGATCTAGGAGGAGAAAGACATAAACTCAGTTTTGGCTATGTTAAGTTTGAGTAATTTCTGTTGCATACAAAACAAAGATCAGACCTTGAGCTCAGAAAAGAAGGGTAAATTGGAGATGTCAATTTGAAGTTTATCAGTTTATAAATGGTAACAAAAGCCTATTCAATGAGATCACCTACATTGAGATTGTGAAGTGAAAAGAGAAAAGGGCCCGAGGACCGAGCTTTGAGGAGCTTATAGGAGAGGAAGAACTCCCAAAAGAGACTGAGAAAGAACTACCAGTATAGTAAGAGGAAAACCAGAAGAATGTAATATCACAGGAAAAATAACTCTTTGATGCTGGGGCCAATATCATTCTGATCCCATAGCAAATGTCAGAAGTATTCGATTATATGTATAAAATATGACAACTGGCAAGGGATCACTTTAATCTGGCCTCTTCAGATAAGAGAAACATCTCCCTAAAGAGGTGTAGCTTACAAGTGACCTGTGGCACAAGCAGGATTCCCAACCAGAAGTATTATTTTCCTATTGAAAATAATTTAAAAATTTGCCACCCTCCATTTGACTATTAATAATTATTGTAAAGAGTGTTCCTCAGAGAAAACATAAATTAAGCTATTATTGTTTATAGGAAATTGAGACATTACAAAGTTAAAAAGATCTTGAGATCCCCAAGAAAGTTGAGGAGCACAGAGTATAGTTTTTAGCCTCATTTACTCAGGTTCTCATAGAGTACTTAAGTGCTTTTTTCCATCTCCAGGTATCCTATACACCTTCCCATTTTTCCCTCAAGGATTTCCCTCCCATTAGGTTTGGTGACCCTTCTCTCCTATTATTCTGATGAAAATCAGAAATCATAAAAATTAAAAACATGTCATTTCTGTTTGATGCTTACCTCTGAAACTTATTTTAGTTCATACAATGGCTGTCTATCTCCCTGAGGGACAGATTTGAGCCTTTGTCCTAAAAATTCAAAGGTAAATTATTTTATTAACCCCATTATCCACTTTTATGTTTGAGAGTAAGGATAAGTCAGAGTATGGAATGTTGATTCTAGGTTGAGTAGATTGGAAGTGCTATGAGCCCTTTAAAGCCTCAAGCCCAGTGAAGAGATTGGGTGGAGAGGTTACTGAACATGGCAGGAAAGGCACTGAAAGAGGAGGTGGGGAACAAGAGAAATATTTACCTACTTTACAATTTTGTCTTGGACCCACCCACACTCTAAGAAATTATACCTTTGGAGCTCTAGTTATTAAGTGTCCTGCCCACTGATTGCTCTCCGTATTTGGTAGCTTTGTATCTAGGTCAAGAAGTAGGCTCTTATAGAGTCTTCTCATGGGAGACCAAATGTGTACACAACATACCAAGGAGTTTGTATGAGTATAAAATAGTTTTCTCCTGTACTATAAACATAGTTCTAGGAAGAATTTGGTATTCAGACTTCAAAATATTGGGTTGTCAGAAAAGTCATGACGCATGTTTGCGACAGATAGCACTAGTTCATTTTTGGAAGCACTAGAGTCATTCACATCTGTTATTCCTATGTCATTTAACAGCTGACAGTTCTAGCTACATTCTAAAAAAAAATTGAGCGATTTGGTTTTGTTTTGGAGATTTTACAATAAGTTGAAGATGCAAGACCAAACTGT